>NC_045699.1:29305713-29610812 GCF_009834535.1 Camelus ferus
GCAAAGCCAGGATTGCAAACCCAGATCTATCTGATCCAAAGCTCGGTCCTCATAGATATTTGTCTCTATCCAAGAGTGTGGTGAACATTAAGAAAAGGATAAAGAAGACTGGCTTATCTACATATTGGATAATCCATATTTAAATTGTTTTCTTGAGGTATAATTGACATACAACATTATATTAGTGTCAGGTGTACAATATAATGATTCAGTATTTATATATATTGTGAATGATCACCACAATAAGTCTAGTTATCATTTCTTGCTATTCATAACCGTATTAATTACAATCTTCTAGGAAGTTCTTACTAAGAACATGCTACATGTAGCACTGAAAGTCAGGGAGTCCTGGGATGTTCTCTGTCTCCACAACAGGAGAGGTCCCAACCTCAATGCCTTTATGTAAACCCTTGCCCTGTGCAGGCCCCCTCACAGTCCCTTCCAAACACAAAAGCTCTATTTATTCCTTTAAGATTTTTTAACATTGAACATGTAACAGGACATCAGTATGCTTAGACTGTAAGTATCTGAAGTGCAAAGACTTTCTCTAAGTCATCTCTGAATCCCCTAAAGAGCCACTCACTAGCTACATGAAAGGTGTCAATGAGGATTTGTTGGGCTGAACTGACCATCTATCTGTCTAGCCCACCTCGCCAAGTCTTCCTTTTTGTTAGTTACCTTGTGGCAGACTGCTTGCTTATCCCTAAATCCACTCTCTGTTTCTTTTCTAGTATTAGCTAGGTGTTAGATGAACACATGTTTCTCCAAGACTACATTTCTAAGCCTCCCCTGCAATTAGGTGTGGCCAGCCATGTGAACTAGAGAATAGGTCTTTTGAGTCTTGGCCTCCAAACAGTAGATGTGTCTCTTTTCCTTTCTAGAGGCTGAAACATGAATGTGGCAGTGACCCAGCTTTGACGATTCAATAGGGTTAACATCCTGGAGAATGGCAGAGCAATAAGATGGAAAGAGCCCGGATTACTGAATGACTTTATGGAATACAGTGACTTAGCTGCTCTGAACCATCTTCTATCTCTGAATATGACATGAGAGGAAAATATATTTCTATCTTATTTGAATCACTGTATTTTGAAGTCTCTTAGCCTATGTCCTAATACATACTCTTCTAAATTGTTTTATAATAATTGCATGCTACTTAACAATGGTAGGATGATACAATGGGAAATATATCTGATTTATTCTTATCCACAACCCTATGTACTCTCAAGGAAGCCATGCCTCTTGCTAAAGGTGCTGTATTTTTTTCCTGTTTCCATCTTTTCTGAGTGCTAAGGATTTTACAAATATATTTCTTTTAATCCTCATAACAACCCTATCAGGCAGGTATCTACTATTATTTACCCTCATTCTACAAATGAGAAACTGAGTTCAGGGGTGGCTCAGTCACATGTTCTTGTTCTCAAAACTAGTAGGTGGTGGAGAAAGGATTTGAAATTCAAGTCCATCTGGCTTCAGAACCCCTGCTCTTGACCACTGCCAGAGAGTCACCACCAGGAAGGACTTCTGGGAGGACTTCTCCGGCAGCCCTGCAGGCTCTTGTTATAGCTGTTTCCTGTGCTGCAGTCCCATTCCGTTTCCTAATGAAAATATAACACTGGCTGAGCCGAAGGAACCCTCTTTCAAAAGGAAAATGGTCTCATTGCTTCTCAATTTCTGATTGAACATAGGATGTTCAGCCATCTATTCTAGAACCCCTGGAGCACCTCCCACCCCAGACTGTCACTGCTGTATTTGTTTTATTTGTGGACTTGTGGAGAAACATGTTGTGGGTCACAGAAGTCACCAGAGAGTGGCTCAACTTATGAGAATGAGTAGAAAGGAGACAGTCATAAGGCAATTCAAAAATGCTTTTGAGAAATAGAAGCAAGGAACCTGTGGGAGGACGTGTGACTCTGGTTATTTTGTTGCTGGAATTTGTACCACAAAGTAGGGAACCATTTGATCGTTCTGCTCTGGCTGTCCCCACAGACTGGCAGCTGGGATGGCAGGACTGGGGCCATCCAAGATGAAGTCTCCAACCATTAACCTGACATTGACTGAGCACTTACCATGGGCAGAGCACTCAGCTTTTGTGTTAGTCTGGGTATAGAGAAGACTCATGTGAATAATGGAAATACATGGAAAATGAAATGGCTGTGAAGGAAGACAAGATAAGTACAGTCACAGGCAGGCAAAGAAATGGTACAAGTAATCTGTTTTAGGAGGCGAGATGAGGGAAAGACTCCTTGTACCCTGGAGTTACATGAGCCGCCCTGGAGAGCTGGTGAAGAAGGTGAATGATGCTATTTTATATGGAAGGAACTGCCTGAGCAAAGAAGTCATGGTGATGGGAGAGGGACAAGCAAGTTCAGAGAGCACATGGTGAGGAAGGGGAGCTGACCGAGCAGAGGATCCATCTCAGGGAATAGAGAGGATGAATGTAAAGCTGGGAAGGATGGGTAGAACTAGGTTGAGAACCTCTAACTGCATGAAGATCCCTCCACTTCCCCACTGGTTGCATTCATGAGTGATATCCTAGGAGCTCCCAAGCTCTGATGTAGACCCCATAGGACCCTCCCATGATTGCTGACTATTCCGTTATCTCTATTGGCTTCCATGGAGAGAAGGGCCAGCTTACTTCAACCTTAAGTTCTCACTACCCCAAGGCTTCCAGAGTGATGGCCAGTCTGCCCTTCCACTTCTCTACCAGGAAGAAAAGAATACTGATGTGAAAACAATGCAAAGGGTAGATTCTAGTTATTTCCAAATTCCTCTTACCTGGCCTCTGTTTCCTGGCAAGAATCCTTATGTAAGTGTCATTCTAGAAAACCACACTTCACCCAAAGTATTGGCCAACACTTAACCAGGCAGAAAATTCCACATGACAAGTTGACTAAACAATTTCTGGAAAAAATTAATTCTACTAGGATTGTTAATATTTAAGTCCCTAGAGCTCTAGTATGAATTAGTTATAGCTCAGTTTTTATAAGGTGACAAGTCTGGTGGTCTCACCTGTAATAAAAAGAGAGGTAGGGTGTGTTGAAAGGTCAACTTGCTTAATTCGCTATATTCACTCAAAGTTGGCCCTAAATATGGTGCATTTCTAATGTCTTTATTTCTATCAAGATCCTTAGCATGACTCTTCTTGTTGCTTCCTCACTTCATTATAATAATTTAGTTAGAAAGAGGCTGGGCTAACTTTAAAATTGGGTAGTGAAGTGTGGATAGGTGGGAGAAGCGGGGAATTGAGGGTCTGGAGATGACAGTGGAGCTGGCTGCCTTTGAAAACTATATCAGGGAGGATTGTTTTTCCAGGAAAAAAAAAATGCTAGGAAATCGATGATGAGATGGGCATTGTCACTTCAGCGTTCTCAGTTTGGTCTACGGATTGGTGCCAGTCTAAGATAAATTTAATTTAAGATAGAGCAGGGATCTCTGATGCCCCAGCTCATATTCTGCCTGTCCCACCCCCGATCTCGGCCATGGCTGAATGTGGCTGAATGATGCATGGCTCCGTGCAGGTTCTCGCTTCCCCAACAGTCTCGCTTAACAACGTGCTGCTTCTGTGTCAGAGCTCCCCCAGTGCTGAGGGTTGGTCTCTCTCATCTTCACTTCCAGTGACTTAGTGGTACAGTTTTTGTTTCTCATTGCCACAAAGTTAGGCTCTACTGGATTAAAGGTCCTACTTCCTAGTGGCAAATGCTTCTACCAAAGGATACTGTACCAAGGGATATGTTCCGCTGCATCTAAAGTTATAGCTACTGCCTAGTCAGCTTGAGCTCTGCCCACTAGTGGATCAGCAGGCAAAGAAAAGAATCATTGCACTGGTAGAGTAATCAATCTTGATTACCAAGAGGAACTTGAATGGTGCTATCTAATGGAGGCAAGGAAGACTATATCTGGAACTCAGAGACCCACTCATTCTCTGAGTCTTGTAACTTCCTTGCCCAGTAATAACAATGAAACGGCAATTCTAGCAACTTCAGTTGCTGTTAAAGGAAACAGTCTGTTAAAGGCAAGGCGACTAAGGGCTCAGGTCTCTTAGGGTTTAAAGTCTGAGTCAACCCCCCAACCCCTCTTTCCTCTACCTTCCAGGCAAACAAACTATTCCATCTGAAGTGCTGAGTGAGGGAAACCTAGAGTGTATAGTGGATAACAATGACACATATCAGTTATGGCTTGGGATCAACTGCAGCAGCAGGAACTGTAATTTGTTCCATGAACTCTCGTATATGTATCTTGTGCAGAGATTGTAGCTGCTTCCCTGATGGAAGGCTCAGAGACAGTGGACTTAATGCAGGGCACGAGTGGACCCGAGCAGTGCAAGGGATAAACTGGTAGTCCTGCTTCACCTCCTCTCGGCTTCACCTCTGATTTCAGCCACAGATTGGCCAAAACTCATTTCACAGTCAGTGACTCACCTCAACTGCTTTCAGCCCTGGAATGACCTTGAAGCTATAGATGCTGGTGGGAGCTCGTTCAGCTCACATGTATGCATAGCTCACAGCAGAAGGAAGTTAACACTCCTGGGGACAAGTGTTAACCACAGGAGTAAAAGCAGATAGATTAGTTCTTCCACTTGAAGCCCTTTGAGTAAACATCTTAGGAGACCACTGATACACTTCTCAGGTGGTCTTTGAGTATTTGAGCTCCTACTGCCCATGCCAACAACTCTGATAATGCACCCTTATATTTGCTTTTCCTTCTTTCCTGTCTTAATCTCCTAAACCTCTCACTTCTGCTCCCTGGAGTCATCACCTAAATACCTGCATGCCACACAAGTCCTTATCATAAGCTCTGTTTTGTCTAACTAAGATGAAGGGCAAATAGTGAAACATAATGACAACATAGTAAATCTTCTATAAAGTCAGATTTAATCAGTACTAGGGACTGTCCTTTACTCTGAGATTATATCGTTTATTGGTATAGTGACAGAATAATGTCTCCCCTCAAAGATGTATGTCCATGTCACAATCCCAGGACCCTGTGAATGTGTTGCCCTACAGAGCAAAAGGATTTTGTAGATGTGATTGTATTAAGGACCTCAAAATGGGAAAATTATCCTGAATTATCAGGTTGAGGTGTGTGTTGGGTTGGGAGAAGCATCTAATGTACTCATAAGTGTCCTTAAAAGGTGGAAGAGGGAGGTGAGAGAGTTAAAGAAAGAGATGTGATGACAGAAGCAGAGATCTGAGTAACGTAACTGCTGGCCTTGGAGGTGGAGGAAAGGGCCAAGAGCCACGGAATGCAGGTGGCCTCTAGAAGGTGGAAAAATCAAGAAAATGAATTCTCCCTTACAGCTTCCGCAATCACGTTGACACCATGATTTGAGCTCAGTGAAGCCTTTTTCAGACTTCTGACCTCCAGAAGTGTGAGCTAATGCATCTGTGTTGTCTTAAGCCCACAATGTTTGTGGAACAATAGGAATAATAGGAAACATGCCTTTGGTGATTAAATGACAGGTTTCTTATGAAATGATTATGATACTAGATGTTAGCTTCTCTAATTTGGCAAATGAATGTTCCTAGTAGATAAAAAATTGTCAGACTTCCAAAGTGAAATTTTGCTGGCATACCAAGTTCTAAAGTACGCGATTCAGCATAGCCAGTGAAGGCTCTTAAAGATTTTTTTTTGAGGCCAGTTTTCCTGGAAAACCCTATAACCACTTGGCTGGCACCAAAGCCAGCAAAGTACCATTTATTCTGCTGACTCATGGCATGGTGTCTGAATCACAGTGATTAGCTTTTGCACTGGGTGTTTTAAGTTTCCTCTGTGGATCTATTCTCTATACTCCAACACTCAGTTCTGAGCTCTGGGAGACTGATCTTATGAACAAATCAGTGGACTTCCTTGTTCTCTGATGTCTAGCTGGGTTCAGCCAATGGGAAGCACCAGCAGGAGACTGGAGGGCAGTAGGGGAACGAGGCTGGGGTATCTATTCCTCAGCTTCCACCCTTTGGAGTCACCGCAGGCAGCAGCATCCCTGTGCTGGAGGACACAGCTCCTGTCAAGTGCTCTCCCTACAGCTCCCTTCTCTAGATTCCACCAACCTTCCAAGGGTGGTCACTGCTCCCCCAACTTTTGAAGCCCCAGGTGTCCTGCACTACCTTTGGTAGTTTCCCTAAAGTCTGACCACACCTTCATAAATAGTCCCTTTAGAACATTTTCCTCAAATGACTTATTCGGACTGCACCATCCATTTCTTGTCAGAACCCTGAGGATAGAGCTAGGAAGGGCAGGCAGCTTTTACCTTGGTAAATGATGGCTGAAGTAAGTTCCTTCATACTGGGATTCCAGAACACACAGCTGAAATTTCTGCCAGGGTGTGGCTTTAGGCGCAGAACGCTAGTGACCTGGTAGAGGCCTTCTGAAGTCTTGGTGTGGCTGGTATTGGCAGGAACGCTGATGTTTGGCCAAGACACTTCTGCCAGGGGGTAACCTTCAGCCTGACAGGTGAACTCTACCTCATCTGTCCCTGGGACCTTAAGGTTATGAGTGTTTATTTTCTTGTAGGAAGCTGGATGAGAGAGGAAGAAAAATAAGTAAGTCTCCCTTTTCTGATTCCTGTAGATCTCTGTACTCAATGCCATGTGAAATAAAATCATCATTATCAATATTAAGTAAAAATGGTTTCAATTTTTTAAACATTTCATATGTCTCAGATATTGTGCTGTTTTACACACATTGAATTATTTAATTCTTACACTACAACAAAACAGCATTGTTGATATTCCCAATTTTTGTTACAGGTAACTGAGGCTAGAGAGGTTGAGCACTTCACTCAGAGTCACAGGACTAGTGACTGGTGGAGCCAATATATGCACAAAATCTGATTCCAAATCTCAGTAGTGCTTCAGACTACCACACTATGTGTCTTTCGTATTACTGTAAATGATCTCACAATTGAGGGCTGGAGAGAAGACACGATGGGTAAGTAAAATCACTAGATAACCCTCAAATCTCACTTTATTTAGTACTTTTTCTAAAAAATTTTTCTTTCCAATTCACCATTTCCTCTTTTTTAAAAAAATTAATAGCGGTGGTATATTTCTAAAATACTAAACAAACAATAAACTGTGAACTTAATCACATGAGTTCTTATACAATTTCAAAACAGGAAAATGAAAGCTCTCAGCCACAGTCATTTTAATAATCACATTGGATCGGCATTATTTATTAATTATTACATGCTCAACTGATTCAAGGCTGTACAATACCTAAAATCATTCCAAAGCAAGCATACATTTTGTCTTTTAAATTCTGACTAGATTACAAAATGCATGTATTTGTATTTAGTTAAATGGCTAAATTTTCTTTCCACTTCAAGAGAAGTGGAAAACTTTTCCTACTCCACCCTTTCCTCTGTTCTCTTTGAGGTTAGGAGGAGAGCAAATAAAGACCTAAATTCTGTCTACTAGAGTTTCAAGAAAGGAGTGTCGAGGAGCTCTTCTCTAACCCCCACACACATACCCATATGTGCACACACACTCTTGTGCAGTGTACGCTTAATGAATCAATTAGATACGCCCCCCTGCCCTTTAGAAACCTGAGACCTAAAATAGACACAAGTGACACTGACAGCAACAGGAAGACACAAGGACAAATTGTCCAATTATCTCAGATGACAGCTAAAAATCAATAAACATTAACCACATATGCAAATATCAGGCAGTGTGCAAAGTAACTTGTTGATTTTTGGTGACAGGAAGATGCAGTGAGCACTAGCTTTCATTAGGTAGGAAATACTTCTTTAAGAAAGATTTTCAATGCAATTATTAAAGATACCTATATATAACACAGGTATGATGAAACTTTTTCTTAAATTGTTGGGAAGAGTATAAATGGGCACAAAGTGTTAAAATCCATTTTATATTAAAATAATAATAACAGCCATGTGGAAAACATCAAATATGTATGATTTACTAAGTTTTTTCTAGGTGCTGAGTTCATGCCCTGTGCTTTTACATACTATGGAGGTGGAAAGAATGTCCCAACCCCTGCACAATTTTTGCCACTTGAGAACCTCCCTTGTGTGTCTTTATGCTGAGTTGCTGACTTGATTAATTATAGCTGAAGTCCCTCACTGGGTCATGGTTCACTGGAGAGCAGGGTGACTGCATCCTGAAGTGCTGTTCATAACCTGTGGAGTCTCTTGAAGTTCTTGTCCCCACACAGTAGAGCATGCTGGCCTGTCTGTCTCCAAAAGCTCTCACCTCTTCCCAGCTCACAGTATTCCAGCTTCTGCTTGTGACTGGGTAGGTGGTGCAGATTTTCTTATGTTTGAGGCTGGATGGATGAATGACTTTGGATTCTGATCTACAAACCTGGACTCTCAGGTTAAGAGGAGGGAGCAAGAAATAAGAGGCTGATATTCTAAGTCATGTTCTTCAGTGCAAATTACCGAACAAGCCCCAAAGTTGGGAGAGAGGAAGGAGGAAAATCATGTGCTCATCCAGTTATTACTTTAAAAAATGGAGTTCATCTCCCATTCGGCTACTGATTCTCATGCCTATAGCTCACTTAGTCAAGAACTTGGAGAGGAGATGGGGTGAGTGATTCTAAAAACTGACTCCATACAGCCAGCACAGTACTCAACAGTGAAAAACTCAAAAGCTTCCCACTAAAATCTGGGACAAGACAAGGATGCCCACTATCACTACTCCTATTCAACATGGTCTTGGAAGTCCTAGCCACAGCAATCAGGCAAGAGAGAGAAATAAAAGGGATCCAAATTGGAAAAGAAGAGGTAAAAGTGTCACTATATGCCGACGACATGTTACTATATGTAGAAAACCCTAAAAGATCCACACAAAAACTACTAGAGCTGATCGAAGAATTCAGCAAGGTAGCAGGTTACAAGATTAATGTTCAAAAATCAGCGGCATTTCTTTACACTAATGAGGAATCAACAGAAAAAGAAAGAATCCCCTTTAAAATAGCACCCAAAGTAATAAAATATCTGGGAATAAATCTAACCAAGGAGGTGAAAGAATTATACACAGAAAACTATAAACCACTGATGAAGGAAATTAAAGAAGACTTTGAAAAATGGAAAGATATCCCATGCTCTTGGATTGGAAGAATCAATATTGTTAAAATGGTCACACAGCCCAAGGCAATCTACAGATTTAATGCAATCCCTATCCAATTACCCAGGACATATTTCACAGAACTAGAACAAATCATAATAAAATTTATATGGAACCATCAAAGACCTAGAATTGCCAAAGCATTACTGAAGAGAAAGAAAGAGGCTGGAGGAATAACTCTCCCAGACTTCAGACAATACTATAGAGCTACAGTCATCAAGACAGCATGGTATTGGTACAAAAACAGACATACAGACCAGTGGAACAGAACAGAGAGCCCAGAAATGAACCCACAAACTTTTGGTCAACTCATCTTCGACAAAGGAGGCAAGAATATACAATGGAATAAAGACAGTCTCTTCAGCAAATGGTGTTGGGAAAACTGGACAGCAGCATGTAAGTCAGTGAAGCTAGAACACTCCCTTACACCATACACAAAAATAAACTCAAAATAGATCAAAGACTTAAACATAAGACAAGATACAATAAACCTCTAGAAGAAAATATAGGCAAAACAGTATCTGACATACATCTCAAAAATGTTCTCCTAGAACAGTCTACTCAAGCAATAGAAATAAAAGCAAGAATAAACAAATGGGACCTAATGAAACTTACAAGCTTCTGCACAGCAAAGGAAACCATAAGTAAAACAAAAAGACAACCTATGGAATTGGAGAAAATTTTTGCAAATGAAACCGACAAAGGCTTGATCTCCAGAATATATAAGCAGCTCATACGACTTAATAAGAAACAACCAAATAACCCAATCCAAAAATGGGCAAAAGACTTAAACAAGCATTCTCCGAGAAAGACATACAAATGATCAATAAGCACATGAAAAAATGCTCAATATCACTAATTATCAGAGAAATGCAAATCAAAACTACAATGAGGTATCACCTCACACCAGTCAGAATGGCCATCATTCAAATATCCACAAATGACAAATGCTGGAGAGGCTGTGGAGAAAGGGGAACCCTCCTACACTGCTGGTGGGAATGCAGTTTGGTGCAGCCACTATGGAAAACAGTGTGGAGATTCCTCAAAAGACTAGGAATAGACTTACTGTATGACCCAGGAATCCTGCTCCTGGGCTTATATCCAGAAGGAGCCCTACTTCAGGATGACACCTGCACCCCAATGTTCACAGCAGCACTATTTACAATAGCCAAGACATGGAAACAGCCTAAATGTCCATCAACGGATGACTGGATAAAGAAGAGGTGGTATATTTATACAATGGGATAGTATTCAGCCATAAAAACCGACAACATAACTGCCATTTGCAGCAACATGGATGCTCCTGGAGAATGTCATTCTAAGTGAAGTAAGCCAGAAAGAGAAAGAAAAATACCATATGAGATCGCTCATATGTAGAATCTAAAACAAAAACAAAAACAAAAACAAAAAAACAAAGCATAAATACAAAACAGAAATAGACTCATAGACATAGAATACAAACTTGTGGCTGCCAAGGGGGTGGAGGGTGGGAAGGGATAGACGGGATTTCAAAATTGTAGAATAGATAAACAAGATTATACTGTATAGCACAGGGAAATATAGACAAGATCTTATGGTAGCTCACAGAGAAAAAAAATCTGACAATGAATATATATATGTTCATGTATAACTGAAAAATTGTGCTCTACACTGGAATTTGACACAACATTGTAAAATGATTATATGTCAATAAAAAATGTTAAAAAAAAACTGACTCCATCCCCTCCATACACATTATCTCATTCAAACCACACAAAGATCCTATTTGGTAGACAAAATTCATATTCCATTAATAAATAAGGAAACAGCTGGAATCTGGGGGTGGTTGGGGGGACTTGAACTCATGCCCTTCATGGCTGCAGCATTCTGAATTCTGGAACAGCTGGAGTCATCATAAGAGATGCTTCTCTATGTAACTGCAAAAGTCTAGGCATGAAGCAACATACACAAGAAGAGGGGTATGTTTTCTGGGGGACTTATGAGTACCCAGAACTAGAAGCAGATGAGTGTCAGGTTCTAACACAGTCTACTGAGGGACTTGAACTGGTTAGACTCACCAGTTCCCTTGGAGCCAATTTTGGTCTACCTCTAGCAATCTAACAGTATCTGAAGCACACATTTGAATATTCACTTTATCTCATTTTATGTTATTTTATCTCCACTTATTTTCCCCTTGGTTTGATGTCCCCTTCTAATCATTTCCTTCCATTATAGTGTAGATTTTTTCTGGAAGCTCTGGGTTTTTAGAGGTGCATGGATTAGAATAAATGGATTTGTAGGAGTAGTGTGTTACAGCTGAAGGTTTGGCTTGCTCCAGCAGGGTAGCTCAGGACAAAAAGCTGGTTTTGGTGGCTGAGCTGGTAAGTGATTTCAGAGGTAGGAGAACCAGGAATCAGCAGCTGGGCTGAGGCTTTGACTTGAGATATATAAATGAGAAAGCAGATAGGACAAGTGTTCAACTAAAAGAATCAGCAAAGTTTGGAGGAAGGACAGGATCCCATATTCTGCATTTATTTAAGGTGCCTCCACAGCCTCTTTTGTGTTTGGGAAGTGGCTAAAAACACATCATTATCAGCAACACACAAAGGGGAAGCTGGGCTAAGGGTGATATTCTTAGGAAAAGATGAGTAAATTTTAGAATTTCAGAGGTGGAAGTGATATTAAAATTTAATTAGTCCAACTTCCTGCTCAAAAAGAAGTATCTTTACCAGCACATTTGCTAGATAACTATCTTGATGACTGTTTCACATGCACTTGGAACTGCAGTTGTTGGGTATAAGTTTTATGTGTGTCAATGAAGTCAAGATGGCTGTCTTGTTCTACCCTTCTGTTTTCTTTTTCGTGTGTTCTACCAGTTACAAAAGAGATGAGCTGAAATCTCCAAATATGACTGCAGAGTTTTTAATTTCTCCTTTTAGGTCTGTCAATTTTTGTTTTACATATTTTGAAGCTATGTGGTCAGATGTACACACATTTAGGATTGTTGAAGTGATTTTTTTCTATCATTATGAAATGTCCCTTTTTGTCTTTAATAATACTTTTTTCCCCTGATATTAGTAATCTGCTAGATAACTAATTTTTGGTTAAATACGTCTATGAATGGAAGCTCCTACTTCCAGAAGCAGTCATCACCATGATTAGACAATAAAAAAGTTAAACTTTCATTGGGAAGATCACCCTTCTATCAAATCAAATTTTGCCTCATGGCAGCTTCAACTTATTGGTACTTACTTGACTGGCTTAGCAAAACAACATGTGGTCAGCTTAGTGTTAAGTACACGGGCTTCAGAGTCTGAAAGGTTTGACAAGGCTTAAGCCAAGTGCTGGTTACATGACCTGTCAAGCCTCAGACTTCTCATTTTAAAAGGTACAATAATACTTATCCTCGACAGGGGTGTTAGGATGATTAAATGAGTTAGGTACCTAGATCTTAGTAAATACTTAATTAGTACTGGCAATTATTATCTCTTCCATAGGACGAGGCAAACCTTCAGGTATCTGAAGACAACTGGCAAGAACCCATACAGTCTTTTCACCTCTAGGTAAAATATGCCTACATCCTTCAATCATATCTTATAGGACATAGTTTTCAGCCCCAATACAGGGTTTTAAAGCAGTCTAAGGTTGTAAGGCTCAATTCGTTAAATGATCTACTGCCCAGCTAGGCTGATTATCACAGACCCCTTGGCACTTGGAGATTGTCTCCAGCTTGACACAAGACTGTCAATCACCCTTTGTTGGCCCTCAGTCAACAACTACTAGTTGTTCAGGTGTATGCTGTGTAGGTCCTGGGCCTGTTTGCCCTTAGATGCATCCCTCAGTTTTTCTTGTCTGCTCTGTACTGCGGGAAGGCTGACTCCTACAGGTTGTGTAACCCAGGCTGTTGACAGCCAACAGCAGGCCTCTTGGGAAAACTGGAGGGCAAGTGGGAGGGAGAGGTAAGGGTATTTCTTTCCCACGCTCTATGCTATGATGGCATCTCCAGCAGCAGCCACATCTCTTCCCTGGCTCCAGCTACCACTGGACAGGCCGATTTGGGTTCCAGGGTCTGTCAAGTGACTCTGGACCCTGGGTTCCATTAAGCCTACCTTTCCCTTATCCCTCCAGCCCAGCAGCGGTAGCAGATTTCTGCTATTACTAATTGCTGATTTGCCTCCCTATTGCCCATTTGGCTTCTCAGTCTGTTTCATCCAAAGAATTACTCTTTTCTGATTACAATTTACACTGGTTTAAATGGTTTCTGTGATCCTGATTGTCTCTGACTATATGATTCACATATTACTAGCAACTCTAGCAGTTCTGAAATAAAGGTAAGCCTTATTATCTTTACTATATATATATATTAATTACTATATTATCTTTACTACTGTACATAGTATTATCTGCTTTATCATTATAATGACCATAATTCAGGTAAAAAAACATACTTTTACGTGCCTTGGTCTTAGAGGATCCAGGCAGGTTTCTAGGAATCACTGAAATAAACCTTTTAGGAATACCTATTAAATTGGTCTGTTAAATGGCCTGGAGAGGAACATCAGCTTAAACAGTTTGTTAATTCCCAGGAGGTCCCCCGCCCCAGTCTCTTCAAAATTCAGGATACTGTTTTCTTAACTCCAGCTTTCCTCGTTCCCTTTTGTTTCCCCATGGGAGAAAAGGCACTGAGAGCAAAGATTTAGCCCCATCAGTAAGTTCCTTTAGCAAATGTTTTCTCTGGTCCTAGAGGCTAAATTTACAGACTTGTTTTTTCAATACTGCATTACTTATTTGGGGCTGTTTCCTCTCTGTCCCCCTGTGCCATTTGTCTTCCTCTTCTCGGAGTGAAGGACATCTCTCTTGTGAGAAAAAAATGGAAACTATGCTGTCTCCTTCCTCCACTTGTTGAAGCTATGCTCTGTCTACCTTGGGCCTTTCTGTTGGTTTGAAGTACTTCTGTAAGCCTCAGCCTATTCCAAGTGTTGGCTCTCTCCCAGGCCTATGCTTATGGCCCACCCAGGCCTTCAAGCTGGTTCGGCCCATCTATTCTTAGTTCTTCCTCTGTGTCTGTCTGGGATCCTTGCACAGTCTGGTTCTCAACCTGTGGGCTCAATCCCTGGCCTCTCAGGGTCGCTTGCTCTTTCCTTCAGCCATGCTCCCTGGCCTTCCTCAGACAGATTCCTCCTAGTCTTGTGGTTGCAACCTGGCTTTTCAGAAACTACAGCCTTCTGTTACTGGCTCTTCTAGACTCTCTAGCCATGATACCTAGTATTTTTCCCTTGTCCTTATGAAATCAGTTCAGTATATTTAATATTAACTGTTTCCCAGGCATCAAAGAAAGTGCTATCAACCTATTTTCAAGGTATATGCCGTAGATCAGGCATTTTAAGGACAAAGCATTGTCCTTCCTCTCGTCTTGTGCCATTTAAGTAAACGCTAACTGGGGTCCCAGATCTCTCCTGCTTCCTTCAGAGACCCCTGATCAGGGTAAAATATTCTTAGGTGCTGATCTTCAACCTTTTTTCTTTTTGCTTGCTTGCATCCCTCTTTAAACAATTGTGATGCAGTATGGTCCTTCTCACACATTTATTAACTTCATTCTTAGACTATTTCATAAGTTTCTACATTAGACAAACATGGTATGAGAGCATTTTATAAACATTCATATTTTTAGTAAGGCAATTATTTCACTCTTATACAAATGTATCCAATGTCACCTAGATAGCAAAAAAGGTGTCTTTCACACACACCACCATCCATTGAAAAATACATACAAAAATTTTCTTTATGGTCAGAGCTTTACATTGTTTCTTTTAATTCCTTAAACCTCAGTTCCAATTATACTTTTTATACAGAATTTTACCCTTATGCAACATGTTTGAAAGCTCTTTAGTGATTATCCTTTTGTTTCTGTGCAACAACAAAACATGTAAGCCATTGAAACTAAATTTTTTCTTCTGATCATGAGGCTTTAAGTGTTCAGTATTCTCCTGCATTAAAATCTAATTTCCATTATTATCAACACATGTAAAGTCAAAACATAAAATATTACAAATACTGATGGTTACTAAACATAAAAAAGTTTACTGGAAATGTATTTCTTAATGGGAAGGGTGGGGCTCTTTTTTCAATTTGTTCATGAATCTGAGGATGCATGTGACTTATGGTTGGAGTGAGACAAGGTTCAGCATCAATTCTATTTCTATTTTTCTTTTTTTTTTTTGGTAGCTGTAAGGGCTAAGGAATCTTGCTTATATGAATAAGGAAGTAGGAATGAAAACAGCTGTTATAGTAATGTCATTTCATTCTTTGAAAGCCTTACGATCTATACAACAAAAAACTGCTTCATTTTTTCCTATTATCAGCTGTAAACTCTATTAGGGCCTCCTTAAGTTTTGTTGAAAACAGAGAATTTGATACTACCTGATTTGCAGAAGGATTTATTAGTCATTACAATTTGATAGGGTATCAACATTTTCAGTCATTCTTTTGTTTAGCACTATAGAGGTTTTTACACCCTGAGGTTTTACACGATGGGAGAGAGGGAGGCTTTATATGAAGTGGGTAGAGCAATAATAAAAGAGGAAGTGTTTTAGGGGAACCCCAAGAGCCTTGCCTGGAAGGCACATTCTCAGGCACACTCAATTGGGGGAAGAGTATTTGAGGAAGATGAAGATCTAGAAACTCGTTTCCTAAAACTGCCTATGCTTACGCATCCCATAAAAAGCCCTTGTGATCCCCACACACTCTAGTTGGAAGATCATTGAGGGTTTAAGGAATGAATGAATGAATTAATGAATGAATGAATAATATATAAAGTAAGGTTTGAGGAATAAATCTGTTCCACACCTGAGTCATCCTTTGTCAGGGTGAGGAAGCAGGCAGAATGCCTTCCTAGGGATGAGGGGCACCCCTGAGCCAGAAAGAGTGGGACTGGCCCCAGATTGCCCAAAGACCCTGGATGCATTACAGCACTCAAATAGAAATCAGCAAAACATAGGGCAGTGATGTAGGGGTGCAGATACCCAAGTACACTAGGGGATCTTGAGAATGTAGAGCACTCTCTCCTCCATTAGTTGAACTCAGACTAACTTCAATGCTCTGGATTTCCTCCCAGTTGATGCTTGGATGTAGGAAATGCAGTAAAGATAGAAGGCAGTTACATCCAGGCTAAGGGCTTTTCTGATGACTATTATGAGTTGAGGTGTGAGAGGTCACTGTCCCTGCAGTAACTGAGGGTCTTTGAACCAAACCTCTGGACACACCAAGTGCCAGGCACCATGCTCGGTTATTTATGTTCATTATTTCTTTTAACTTTTACAAAAGTCCTATTTGGTAGATAATACTATTGCTATCCTACAAGTAAGAAAAATGTGAGATTATGAAAGGTGAAATAACCAGCCCAAGGTCACAGGTGAAAACATTTATCCTCGTGTCTAATTACTCGTTTGTTCTTCTTTATACCAGATCATAAAGTCACACCATTGCTGTCAAGACCAGTGGTCTTTAGGAACCAAAATCCACAGACCCTCCAGAACAAAGAACAGAGCCCTGAGACCTAGTGGGTAGGGTGGGGAGAGGACAGAGAAAAACTGGCACAGTTTAACTCAGAACAGTCAATGAAGGCTGAAAAACACAAGCCAATGAACAGAGCCAAATCTATTCTTTGATAATTGTCATATGCCTTTCCCAAAATGACCTTTCCCAGAACAAATAAGAACTTAAAGACTCCCTTCAGATTTGGGTTCTTGGCTCATGCTGTGGTGGAGAGGTGAGCCCTGAACCCAGAGAAATGGGGATAGCTATTGGTTTAACTGGCTCCCTCAGGCCACCTGTTTTATTTCTTGGGGCTTTGACTGTTTCATGTGCAATAGATGAGGCTCAGATTAGAGTAGTATTTTCCAAACATTTTAGATTGTCTCACAGTGAGAAAAAAATTTTTACACCATAAGGCAAGATGCACACACACTTCTGAAATAATTTGAGTTTCACGAAACAACACTCAGCCGCTCTCTGATATGTTCTATTTCATCAAGCTGTTCATTTTATTGATTAAAAAAAAACCCACCTGGTTGCTACTCACAAAATTGATATTTTAATCTGTTAATGGATGGCAAAGCATGGTTTTAAAAACTCTGGACTTCTAAAGAGTAGCTTAATCATCAAGTCAGTGTTGTTCCTTGGGAGAACTGTGAATCTTTGGTCCCCTCCCACTTTTCAGGGACTTATCTTCCTGGCTTCCTCTAGACCAATTTTATTCCTTCCACCCCTGTTTACCCTCACCCCTGCTGCTTTATACTCAGATGTCAAGAAATATTTCTGAGCAGGTGCTTTTGTTTTCTCTGAGGTAGCCTTAGGCGTTCTTCCAGTTTTGCCTTAGCTACCTTTAGTGTGCTCCTGTTACTTGCAGCTAATGCAGGGCCTGTGTCGGAGGGATGCCTCCATGGATTCCAGTGCCTGAAACTACTCACCTTTGACTTTCAGAGTCAGGTACTTGTAGTCCCAGGCGATCCCATAGATGATCAGACAGAGATACTGCCCTGCATCCCTCACTTGAACTCGGGGGATGTGGAACAAGGCCTTCCCCAGGGGCAGCTGCTCCTCCAGCAAAGTGGCTCTTTCACTGAGCAAAGTTGTATCATTTTCCACCTTTTGCAAACTGGCTTTTAAATCTCTAAGTTCCATGTCACCTCCAGTGTCAAAATCACACTCCAAGGTCACGTTGCTGCCGTAGTCTACGGTGTACATTTCCTTTGGGACTGTCACTGTGAATAAAGCTGAAAAGAAAATAAGACATTCTCCCATTGTTTGCCTTCACATTTCAGTTCTGCATAGCATGGGAGCAAAGGAGACCCATCCCACCCTGCTTCTCAGGAGATACCTGTCAGTATCTCGGCATTTGTGGAGGTTCCTTTTTCTCCTTTGTCCAATCTGTTCTGGCCAAGACTGGAATTTTTGATCCGCTGCTCTGAGGTAGTTCTCTCCTCTCAACACTCCCCACCTGTGTGGCTGACTGCCCTCCTGCCACCTATTATCCAGGCACATTTTCTTCATATGGATCAAATTACATCGTGCCCTGCCAAATTCTACCTCCTCTCACCAGTGAGGAATAACAATTATCACTTGTTGAGTTCTTACTACGTTTCAGGCCTCTGCTAACACATGATCCCTTTTGTCTTCCCAGGAAGCCAGTGAAGTAGGGCCATTTTCTTTTTAGAAAATGAAACTGAGGCACAGAAAGGTTAAGCAACTTGCCCAAGATTGCACAGCCAGGATCAGACCCAGGTATTGCCGAGTCGAAGTGTTAGAGCAGGCAGATAGCTAGATATGAGCAGAGAAAGAGGGACATAGACCAAATGGTAGGAATTGGGCAGAAAGGAGGGGCACAGACCAAATCCAGGAAACCATACATTATATAAGCACCAGGGGTCCCTGGGCAGAGGAAAAAAAGCAGGAAACTTTGGACTGATAAGCAATCATACCTTTTGGGGTGGAGAGGCCTGGAGGCCTACAAAGAAAGATGAGGAAAGGCAGGACTCTCCAGTGTCTAAATGTAACCTTTTGCTCATCATGCCCTCATCACAATAAAGTCAGCCTTGCAGACTAGAAGTACCCAACAAGCACCGACACCATGACACTTCTGATCCAGAAGAAATAAGGACAAAAATGCCTCCTCCCTTTGGGAAGGTGGAGTTGGGATTAAAAATCAGGGAATATGACCCCAAATCCTTCCCTCCCCAATGAATATTCTGCCCACTCATTTTTACTCTCTATGTAACCAACTTGCCAAAGAAATTCAGGGCAGCCGCTCACCTGAGCCTGCCCGCTCTCCCCTTGAGAGTGTACTATCCATCCCTAAAAAATCCCTGCTTCACTTTCTTAACCTATGAGTCTTGTCTCTGAATTCTTCCTGGTATGGAACAAGAACCTGGACACCGGTTACATCCAATAGCAATACAAGTGCCCTTACCCACCACCACATCATACAAGCCCACTGTGGAAGCATCTTTTATATCAACAAAAGGAAAGAAAGATTGGGACTAATATTTAGGGTATACCTACTGTATGTGAGCCACTGCCACAGGCTTTTTATCTATATCATTTAATACTGAAAATGCAATCATAAAATATGTATTATCATTACTGTTTTACAGCTGAGGAAACTTGGTCAAAGAGGTTTGCTCCAGGACATACAGTCAGTAAAGTCAAACTTCAGAGCCAGTCGAATATCTGACTTTAAAATCTGTAGTTTTTGAAACAGTGACCCCAAAATGTCACATAGCTTTAGAACTATGCAAAATAATTTTAAATATGGCAGAATCAAGGCCTAAAGGGAGTTGGATTATTCAAAGAGAAATTCATACCCTCTTCAATTCTATTTCAATCCCTCAAATTACATATAATTTGCAACTAGCCTCTCACATCCCTAACAATGGCTATTTTTCCTTTTAGTAAAACAGGAAGCTCTCAGGCAGATGTTAATAATAATCTGGTAGAATTTAATAAAACCACTTTACTTTCACTACATTTATTTTTACTCATACCCTCTCTTTACCAGTACCAGTGATACTGGGTTTCCATTTACCACAGGGTTATACTGTTTTGTTCAAAAGATAAACGCTTAGTTGAGTTAAAGAATTCTATAAAAACAACAGCACACAGAGCAGTCGAACACAGCAAAAGTAATGAAGGCAGTGTGTGCAAGATTAAATTGTGAGAAACTGTACAAAGTGACGCTGCTTTCATCGTTAATGAATGGAAAATCATTATGACTAAGTGAGCAAGATCTCGAAGAAGCTTCTGAATTGTGACAGAAGATTAGATCAAATTATCTTCAGGAGAGCTTGCTTCATTAATCCACTCATTTAATCAGTCAAAACAGCCATTGGGGATGGTTTCTAAGAATATGCGATTTGAGGAGTCATTTTCATACAAAACATGGTACGTATGGAAAGAGCTCGGGATTTAGTGACAGATGAACCTAGGTTCAAATTCTGACTGTACCAAGATTATGAGCCCTTGCTGGGGCAGGTGGGTATAGCTCAGTGTTAGAGCACATGCTTAGCATGCCCAAGGTCCTGGGTTCAATCCCCAGTACCTCCATTAAAAAGAAAAAAAAAAGGATTATGAATCCTTTGATCTTGATCATGTCATTTAACTGCTATGAGTCTCAGCCTCTTTTATCTGTAAAAGTACAAGGGGCAGCGGGGTGGGAAGGGACAGACTGGGAGTTCAAAATTTGTAGATACTGACAGGCATATGCAGAATAGATAAATAAGATTATACTGTATAGCACAGGGAAATATATACAAGATCTTGTGGTAGCTCACAGTGAAAAAGAATGTGACAATAAATATATGTATGTACATGTATAACTGAAAAATCGTGCTCTACACTGGAATTTGACACAACATTGTAAAATGACTATAACTCAATAAAAAATGTTAAAAAAACAAAAAGGTACAAGGTTAATATCTGCCTCTCAATATTGTGCTGAAAACTAGACAAAATGGCACATGTGAAGCACCTTGTTTTGGCAGGTAGTAGGTGGTCAGCAAACACTGGTTCCTTTCTTTTGTATCATGCTTTAATTCTTGGGAAAGTGGTATTCTGACCACCCTGGACAACAGATTCACAGTATAAGTAGTTCGGGGGTTTTCAGTTGCTTGAATGATTCACATTGCAATTCTCTTCTGACTCGAGTTTTTCCTCGTATCATCTTGCAAGTCCTTGAAGGCAATGACCAGGTTGAGTTTGTTTTTGGTATCTCCAGTGCCTAGCACATACTAATACTAAATTCCAGTTCAGGGTTTAACATATAAATGACAGAAAGAGGAAGAGGCAGAAAAAAAAAAGGACAAGTCTACCCATGTTCACTTCTATTTTCCTCTCATCAAACTGCAACTTGCACCAAACTGCACAAACTGGCATTCTTAATCACTACACAGCACATGTGATAGTGTAATATAGGCTTGAGGTTTATTGATAATGACTGACAAGTTTATATCTTGCCTCCAACTCCTGTTTTAACAATGAGAACATTAATGTGCCTTTCTAACAGATACCTGTGGTGCAGAAAGGAGTTCACATCTGCCCAGTATTCTTTCGGGCAGAATGGGGATGGGGCAGGGCTATAACATGAGTGCTTCTGTATAAAACAATTCCAATCACATCTGCATTTGCTAGGCCAGGTATAGAAGACTCTGGGATGATGTGGAGAAAAAAGATGTCGTGCTTCCAAATTGCCCACAAAGTGGAATCCACTGAACACTTGTAATAACTCTTACCCCAAGTCTCCATAAGAGGATGCTCTTAAAGGTAGATTCCTTTATGACAGGAATCATCTCCAAATACTTGAGTTATTAAGTTCCCTTATAACTAAGACAGAGCTGCCTGATACCAAGTCCACCCTGCCTGAAGAGTAATACTTATTTACTCACCCATCAAATATATATTAACCATCTTCTATGTGCCAGGTTCAAGAATTTACACTGCGTTTACTCTCCACATAGTACTTCCTTCTCTTATTTTATTGCACAAGATAAAACAAGAAACAAGGAAGAGAAATGGGGCTTGTGAGGAAGGTTACTTGCTGAGTCTGAGATTTAACAAGAATCAGAAGACTTTGAGTGCAGTCCCTATCAAATTTATTTAACAAATTTATTTACCACACTTACACTTTCTTCTCATGAGAGGGAGTGGCTATAACTTCCTCTGGAACTCCCCATAGCATACAGCAGAACTCCCCTCTTCACTGTCTGGGCCTTTGACAAAAATCCACTTTATGCTTGCTTTTCCCCTCTGCCTCTGCCTTGTACAGAGTGTGTGTGTAGAGGGGTTGGAGGCAAAAAGTGCGCTACCTTTCAGGCAGGTGACATTTTTCAGCTAACATTCACAAGAGGAGAGAAAAATTGGCAAACATGAATCATGTATCTGAGTAGCTCAGAATAACGAGAACATTAGTTGTTATTTGGTCTAAGTTTGTCCCAATTAAAGCTTCTGAGCTATGCAAAGCTTTAAGCTTGATTACCCAATATAAAATGACAAGTTTAGGAGATGCAATATACTTTCGAAATCCTAAAATATTCTCACTGTAAATTACAGAGGAAATCAAAACACTCTTGCAAACAATTCTGTGAAGAGGTTTTTTTCAAGCTTGGCTGCACATTAGAATCACTAAGCAGAGGGCTTCAATCTTAGCCATCATTGGAATCACCTGGGAGACTTTTAAAACACCAATGCCTAGGCCCCACTTTGGATCCTTTAAAACTGAACTTTATTTTGTGAAGTCAACATCAATTTTTTTTTTTTTTAATTTCACTGGGAGCTTCTAATGCGCACAGAACAATGAGAAACCATTTGTTAGACAAATCAAAAACACCTACACTTGCAAACATCTTATCATCCTGCCTTTCAGAGTGTTGTCCTCAGTTTCCTCTGGGAGAAATGTGGCGTCTCCATTCAGCATTCCTACAATTCCTGGAAGGCAGGTAGAATTGCATCCCCTGCCCCAGACCTAGAGAAGCAGAATCTACTTTCTAACAAAATGGGGTGATTCACATGCACATTAACATTTGATAAGCAGAATGATAACACTAGTTTGCATTTGGATTGTTACTGGGAAGTAGAGTAATACTTAATATTTATTAAACACAATGAATCAGACACTGGGCTAAACTTTACATCATCATCTTATTTGATGTTCTCCAAACTCTGCAAGGTAGGGGTCATTACCCCCATTTTACAAATAGGGAAACTGAGGCTTAAAGAAGTGATACAACTTGCCTAAGGTCAAAGAGTGGGAGCTCACAGAGTTGGAATTCCAATTCATATCTCTGTGTCTTGAAAGCTTGTACTTCTAACAATTCTAGAGATATGACCATATATCCACTGGCATGTATATGCTCCATCCATGAATGAAATAGATATACTTTGCAGCTTTATACTAAGGAAAAGACATTTGTTTTTTATTTCATGTCACATGGTTATTAAATTAAGCTTCAACCTAGCATTGATTTCCTGATGTTACCAAAGGAGAAAACTGGAAATTTTCCATGACAGAAATTAAGCAAACAAAACATTCATTTGGTCATCTTGACTAAATTAAAGGGTAAAGGACTTGGCCAAAGCTTGAAAAATTCATACATGCAGGTTCTTTAAACAGATTAAAATAGCTGGCTTGAGCAATGTTGGAGCGTTTTTCAAAGTTCTTTGGGGAACTTTGCATTTTTTTTGCAATCAAGGCATCAATTGGAGCCGTCACATCTCCAGGAAACACAAAACAAGTTATTTGCATTACCTCCCGAGATAACTTTCTCTCAAGCTAATTTTATACTTTTTTCCCCCCATCTAGCAATAGAAGCTTAAGAGTTTTCAGACTTCCTATCTTAGTACTTGACAGGTGAGGGTAGGACCAGGGTAGGGGCAGGGGACTGCTTTACACAGCCACAGTTTTCAGAAAACTCCAGTTCCTGGTTCAGGACAGATGCCTGCTCCGGGCACCTAACTCATGCACTTCTCTTTGTAGGAATACTGCATGGAGACATCTCATCTCTTAGAAATCCTCTCCCCAACTAGATTCTTCTGCTGTGTATACCTCAGGGGTCAGCAGAAGTAGATTTGGAGGCTGATTATAGGCTAAGTGGAGTGACTCAGGGTGTGGTTCCTGGCCCAGAGTGACCTCAAGCAACACCCTGGTCATGTGCCTCCTGGGTTTTATTCATTTCTGGAGGACAAAAAAAGAAAAACATAAAAACACAAATGAAAGATATAAGATTGGGGTTACTTTTTCTTCCAAGACATGACAAAATACAAAAATAAATATTTTCCCTTAAGTGTGTCTGGATTATAACATGTCCTTAGGTTTTGAAATGGAAATATAAGAAAAAAATGAAATGTAATGCTACAGTAATAAAAGAGTGTGATTAATGCGAAAAGCTATCCACACAGATCAATAGAACAGAATGGAGAAGCCAGAAATAGACCCATACAAATATGGCCAAGTGATTTCTGACAAAGGTGCAAAGGCCATCCAATGGAGAAAAGATAGTCTTTTCAACAAGTGAAAAAATGGGGCTGGAGCTGGAGCAACTGGATGTCCACAAGCAAACAAACAAATAAACAAACAAAACTTAACCTTATATAAAAATCAACTCAAGATGAGTTGTAAGCCTAAATGTAAGATGTACAACTGAAAATGTTTAGAAGAAAATCTTTAAGTTTTAGGTTAGGCACAAGAGTTCTTAGATATGACAATCCATAAAAGAAAAAAATTGATAAATTGGATATTATCAAAATTAAAATCTTTGCTCTACAAAACACACTGCTAAGAGAAGGAAAAGATGAAAAAATTTGCATAACACATAGCTGATGAAGAATTTGTATCCAGACTATATAAAGAACTCTCAAAACTTAGCCATAAGAAAATAAATAACCCAGTTAAAAATGGCCAAATGATCTGATATGCACTTCAGCAAAGAAGATATATGGATGGGCAATAGGTATGTGAAAATATGTTTATCATCACCAGATATAAGGAAAAGGCGAATTCAACCACAGTGAGATACTTCTACACATCTATTAGAGTGACTTAAAAAGAGAAAATGACAATGTCAATACCAAGTGCTGTCAAAGATGTGGAGCAATTGGAACTCTCATACTTTGCTGGCAGGAATGCAAAAATGGTATACAGACTATGAACGGTTTGATGGTTTCTTACAAAGTTAAATATATACTTACCATATGACTCAGCAATCCCACTCCTAGGTTTTCACCCAAGTGAAATGAAAACATATGCTTCCACAAAAACCTATATACAAATGTTTGTAGCAACTTTGTTTGTAATTGCCAAAAATAAGAAACAACCCAAAAGTCCCTCAACTGGGTAATGAATAAACAAAATGTGGTACAAACATACAGTAGAACACTACTCAACAGCAAAAAGGAGTGAACTATTGATTCATACAACAATATGGATAAATCTCAAGTGCATTATGCTAAGTGGAAAGAACCCAGACAAAAAGAGTATTTAATAAATGATCCCATTTACATGACATTCTGGAAAAGTTAAAGCTATAGGGTAGAGAATAGATAAGTGGGTACCTGGGCTTAGAAGTTGGGGGAGGATTTTTTGTTTGGTGATAGAACTGTCTGGGCCTTGACTGTGGTGGTGGCTGTGTGACTACACATTTGTCAAAACTCATGGATGATTTTATGAAAAAACAGTAAAATTTTAATTCATGTCAATTTAAAAATAAATATTTGAAAAACTAAATGAAAATGTTTTCTGATAGTTTTTCACTTCAAACTTTAACTTATATTATAGATAACACTGTAAAGCATCCACAGAACGTACAAGGAAAGAGTTAATTTCATATGTCTCTAAAATCCCAGCTGGGCAGGGTCCCGTAGAAAGGACACATCAAGTGTTCCTTTAACTACCACTGCAAAGGCAGGGCTGAAGTACGCAGAATATAGGGATGTTTTCCATGGATGGCCCCAAGTCGATGTCTCTAGTACCAGTCCAGATTGGGCAGCCCAAGGGAGGGAGAGAAACATGACTGGGTAGAGAGTAATTGGGACCACCTGGAAGGGAGGGAAAAGCTTTTCAAAAAGTTATCTGTGCCAAAGAAGGCACTCTTTCTCAATCAAAGGTGGAATGCTGGATGACTTCCCATGGAATCAGGGCTGCTATCATAGAGGACCTAATCCCCTGTATCCGCCTGTCTTCCTCTCTTACCTACTGGTATTCTCCCAATGTAATTCACTCATGGTCCTGACTGCACATGTGAATGGTCTATGAACTACTTTCCCCAGAAAAGCAAAACTCCTGAAATTGCTTTCCTCCCTGCCCTACATTCTCCAGTAGAATATCTTTCTTCAAAATCCAAAGGCATAACCTTAAGGTTCATTATTCATTTAGACACAAGAAGATTCTGACTTTCCAATTCAAGTAATCCACATTAATGTGTGAATGACCAAAGGTTGCTGATGTTGCTTTTTAAAAGAGAAGGTGTCCCCCTGACCTTTGTCTCCTCACTGTCCCTGCCAGAAGAGAAGGGGACAGCTGTGTGGCACCTCACCTTTCAGGACACTCCACCCATGCCCTCTTGTGTCAGTTCAGAGGTGCACGGTCTGAGTGGTCCTGACTTCTTGTCACTACCATTATTGGACAGTGGGGATAGATGGGCCAATATTCTCAGTCCCTGTTTCTGTAAGACAAGGACACGGATATACAAAAGCCACCCTGGGCACCATTCTTTTGGCTGTGCTTAACCAGAAATCACACTGCCTCTCACAGAAAGCCTTCAGCCTGAGGACCACAGTCTCGTCCTTGGTTTCAGCTGAAGGTCATTACCTGTTCCTCTTTCTCAGTCCCCTCCCTTTGTCCTTTCTTACCTGCTGTCTGATGAAGCTGCATTTCCAGGCTCAGAATTAGCAGGAGGAGGAACATGTTCTGTACTGGATCTGAAACAGACAATTGAAAGTCTCAGAGCCACCTGCAGTTTGCTGGGTCTCATGATTTGGTCATTTGCTCACTCTTGAAAACAAGAAAATGACTCGTAAACAAATCTTTTGGGGAGGCAGTGGACCGTGATGGAGTCGAGAAGGGTTGATCACTCAGAGAAGAGAGGAGATAGGGTAAGAAGAAGCGAGGCCCTCTCTCGATCCAAATTAGAAGCACTTCTTCCTTCTCTAACAACTGTTTCTAAATATGAACCAGTCCTCATAGTTACCCATGCTGGTGGTTATCTGCACCTCTTTGTCTCTCCCATGAAGCCTTCCATAGTTTCAGTAGTAGGCCCTTGAAAACCAATCTTGTTTGTCAAATGAAGAATACACATCACCTTTTCCAGCTGCACTGGAACTCTGGGAGTCAGACACTAGATAGTGTTCAATAGAACAGAGTTAGAGTCTCAGCAAAAACTTGGGAGTTGACTGAGCAGGTAAAGCAGTCAAGCTCTTTGCAGGGCTATGATTGAATGTGCCCGTTACTTGAACTATTTGTCATTAAGAGGTGTAGACAGGGAGAGCAGAGAACTGGCTCCACTGAGTAGCTGCCAAACCTTGGTCCTGTTTCAACTCCTGTGCTTCCACCTTTGCTCAACTTTTCCACCCAGGGACTTCTACAGGTTGAAGGCAAAAGGGACAGGGTATACCACTGTCAGCTTTTTTTCCTTCAAACAGGCTTTCAAAATTTTATCAGCCATAGAATCATTTCTCCAAGGGGAAATCAATTGGAGCCATACATCTAAATCAGATAAAAGCAGAATTGCTCTGTGTATAGTGGAAAGTCAGTGGAGGATTTGGATCAGGAGAATGGCATGATCTCATTTTACATTTTTAAAAGAGGACTCAGTTTTGGTGTAGACAATAGACCACTGTTGTGAAGGAGAATGGGATGAGCAAGATTAGAAGCAGAGTGATAGTAAGGAATGTTTTTGCAGAGATGATAGTTTGGGTTAGAATGGTGGGGCTGGTGGAGGTAAGAAGTGGTCTGTTGATGGTTTTTTATTTTTAAACATTTTTTCTTGGTCCTTTAAATGTATTAAATTCATAACAGCTTTATCGGAGTATGATTGACGTACAATAGAGGACTGTGGGTGTGTGCACATAGATATATTTAAGACACAGATGATTCAATGGTACAATTCAGTGGTTTTCAGTATATTCACAGAATTATGCAACCCACACCAGTACCTAATTTTGGATCATTTCCATTATTCCAAAAAGTAACCCAATACTCACTAGCAGAAACTCCCCAATTCCTCTTCCTCTTCCCCCAGCCCCAGGCAATCACGAATCTCCTTTCTATCTCTATAATTTACTTATTCTGGATGTTTCATATAAATGGAATTATACAATATGTGGTCTTTTGTGTCTAGCTTCTTTCAGTGAGCATATTATTTTCAAGATTGATCTGTACTGTAAAACATTATCAGTAGTATATTCCTTTTTATGACTGAATAATATTCCATGTATGAATACACCACATCTTGTTTATCCATTCAGCAATTGATGGACATTTGAGTTGTTTCCACTTGTTGGCTATTACGAATAATGCTACTATGACACTCAGGTACCAGTTTTTGTGTAGATATATTTTTGAATCTCTTGGGTATATACATAGAAGTGGAACTGCTTCATTAAATGGTAACTCTGTTTTACTTTTTGAGAAACTGCCAAACTGTTTATCAAATGTACGATTTGCAATTACTTTCTCCCACCCTGTGATTGTTTTTGCAGTTTCTTGATAGTGTTCTTTGAAGCACAAATGTTTTAATTTAATTTTAAAGCATAAATTAATTCTGATGAAGGCCAATTTGTCTATTTTCTCTTTTAATTGCTTATGCTTTAGGTGTCATCACTAAGAAATCATTGCCTAATCCAAGGTCACAAAGATTTACATCTATGTTTTCTTCAGAGAATTTTATAGCTTTAGTTCTTATATTTAGGTATTTGATCTAGTTTGAGTTAATTTTTATATATGGTGTGAGGTACGGCTCCAGATTCATTCTTTTGCATGTGGACATCCAGTCGCCGCTGCACAATTTGTTGAAAAGATTATTCCTTGTCCATTGAATTCTCTTAGCATCCTCACCAAAAATCAATTGAACTTAAATGTATGAGCTTAGTTCTGGAATCTTAATTTTCCACTGAACAATACATCTTTCCTATGTCAGTACCACAGACTGTTGATTACAGTAACTTTGGTAAGTTTTGAAATTGGGAAATGTGAATCTTCCAACTTGTTCTTCTTTTTCAAGTTTTGTGGGGGTTTTTTGTTTTGTTTTGTTTTGTGTTTTTGGTGTGTGGCTATTCTTATTCCCTTGCATTTCCATGTGAATTTTAGGATCAGCTTGTCCATTTTCACACCCAAAAAAAGCAGCTGGAGTTTTGATAGGGATTGCACTGAATCTGTAGGTCCACTGGAGAATATAGCCATCTTAATAATATGAAGTCTTTCAATCCATGAATGCAGTGTGTCTTTCCATTTATTTAAGACTTCTATATTTTCAGAGATTTGACAGGAATTGTTGACAGGTTGGAAGGGTAGTTTGACAAAAGTAAAGAAATCTAGAAAAATTTCTAGGTTTGGGGCTTGAGTCTCTAGGGCAATGGAGATACTATTTATTAAAATGGAGAAGACTAAGAGTGAAGCAGATTAGGGAGCAGAAATCAAGATTTGTATTTGGAATGTGTTTGGTTTGAGATGCCTATTAGGTATCCACGTTGAAGATGTTTAGTATGCAGCTGGATAACTGGTAGTCCAGAGTTTGGGGCAGAAATATAAATTTGGGAATCATCAACGTATAAGTGTTACTAATGCCATGGTGCTGCACGATGTCATCTAAAGAGAGATAAGGAAGAGAAAGTGTCAAAAGGACTGAGATGTGGGTCATTCCAACATTTATGGATCTTTGAGAGGGAGGGTACTAGCAAAGAAAACTGAGAGGCAGGGTACAAAGGCAAATGAATCATCTCTTTTATTTTCTGTATTCTCATTTGACTTCTGGAGCCTTGTTGACTGTGGAGGGACTGCCCCCTCAAGATTACCCAATTCCTAGAAATAGTAAACAACTCACCCTCAAGTGCGCCTTTCATATGCAAATCAACCACTCCAAAGCCCTATCTTCAATCACCTCCTTATTAAGCTCTCACACTCTGGGCCACTATCTATTTGCCCTAATCACCCCAGGGCCAGATACTAGACAATAAGGGACAGCTCCTATCCCCCCAGAGTCTGCTGAAATTATTCAAACTAGCCCCATTCGTTCCTGTGGAAGCCACAGTAAAGGCTCCTAGCTACTTCCCCATCTTCTCCCAATGCCTCCTGTGTGACCCTGATATTTACCTGTGTGGCTCCCTTTGGAGTGGCATGCCCTTTTCTCTTGGAATCTATGAGTATAACAAATTATTTTTTCAATGGCACTCACCTCCTAATCTGTTGGCCTCACCGTACCTAAACAATAATAAAACCTAGAGTTTAAAACATAGTACTAGAAGGAGAAAGTGATCAGTTGAGCCAGCTCCTGAGAGCTAAATTTAGCAGTATGAAGGTCATGGATTACCTTGATAAGCATGGTACCAGTGGGTTTGGTGCAGATGAAAGCCTGTGTGGATTCGAGGGACAATAGGAGGTAAGGATGTGGAGACAACAGAATATAGGCAACTCAGGGAAGAGTGCTACAGGAGAAATGGGGCAGCAGCTAGAAGGGAATTGAGGTGGGCTGTATTCTTAGTTTAGGGAGGGAGATATTACAGCAGGTAACAACTGGGAAGAGAATCAAGTGCTTTCCACTGGGCAATGCTCTAGACACAACTTAGCTAGACTTGAAAACCCTCTTCCTTGTTGAAAATAAAAATATGTATAAAAAAGATAACATCTTAAGCTGCACCTGCAGCCTTGCCCAGCATTTTAAATTCTAGAATACAAAAGGATAGCATGTAACATGTGGTCTGGCAACAGAAAAGACTCCTAGTTCACTCACCACTGCTTTTAACTTCCCTTTCTTCCTTGCCCATCCAAGGGGACTTTCCTTGCACACTGCCTCCTTGAGTCAGTTGAGAGACAGACACTTTCATAAAGGTACTTTCCAACAAGCAACCTTCTTTCTTCTAGGGATAATGTGTCCCATGCAACAGTTAAGAGCACAGGTTCTAAAGTCAGATGCATCTGTGTTCAAATCCTGGGTCTATAAATTATTAGCCTCTAACACCTTGGACAGTTATGAAAACTCTTTGTGTCCCATTTTCCTATAGTGCCAACAATAATAACTTCTGCTTCAAGGCAGAATCTTGGGGGTCATCTTAAACCTACTCATCTCTCATCTTGAACATCCAGTCCATTCCCCTACACCTGTTAATTCTACTTCCTGGATACTTCTTGGATTATGCCTCTTCCTTCCACCACTCCACTGCCATCACCTTAATGCAGCTTCCCACCATTTCTCATTATACCATAGCAGAGCCTCCTCACTGCCATTTTTACCTTCTAGTCTTGCTTCTTTCTACTCCATCCTCCTCTTATCAAAGTGGAGGACACAAACCTTGGTGTCATCCTTGACTCCTGTTTTCTCTCACCTGCATCTGGTTCATTAACAAATCCTGTAGGCCTTTCTTTGAAACATATCCAGAATCTGACCACTTCTCACTGCTTTCATATCAACTTGAGACATTATCACCTGTCATGGTGATTGTAACCTTGCCTTCCTACAGTTGATTCTCAACACAGGAGCCAGAGCAATTCTTTAAAAATATAAGTCAAACCATGTCTTCTTAAAACCTTTTGATGGCTCAGTATTTCACTGAGAGTAAGAGGGGCCTCTGTCCTGAGCTCTCCTGTGCTTTAGAGGATCCCACTGTGCTCATGCCTTTCATGCAGTGTGAAGTGTTCGCAGGACTGAGAGGTGTCATCTGGAGCCTGTGATCTCTCTCCACCATCCCCACAATCTGGGTCCTTGGGATGCTGGAATTCCCTGCCCAAATGGCCCTAAGCCTGCTTCCAGGATCTGGCTTCTTCCCCAGATCCATCCATTCAAGGATGGACCTTGCTGCTAATGTGCCCGTCCCTATGCCTGGACACTTTACTCTTTTTGATGAGATGACCTTATGGAAAATTGCAATAGCACCACTCATCCAGCATTCCCAGTTTCCATTTTCTGTCTCTCTTTTCCAAAGCTTTCATTACCATCTAACATGCTATGTAACCTACCTGTTTATTGTATTATTACCTGCCATCTTCCATTAGAATATAATCACTAAAAGTGCAGGGATCTTCATCTATTTGCTTATGACTATGTTTTCAGTACCCAGAACAGTGTCTGGCAATAAGTAGGCACTTGATTAGTATTTGTTGAGTGAACTATCCCCTTATCTAGCAGGCAGAACAATCTCTTGAACGCTGAATAATTGAATCTGACCATGTCACTCCTGCTTAAAAGACTTTAGCAGCTCCCACTATTTACAAGGTAAAGTTCTTAGTGCAGCGCACAAAACTTTCCCTGACCTACCACCTTCTGCCTCAGTCACAGAGTAATACATGCACTTTCCATGACTAGGGCCTCACAGGTGCTTTGAGAATTCTAATCTTCTATGTCTAATCTTATTTTTTTAATCTTATTTTTCCTCTCTCTCAACTTCTTCTTGAGTTTAAAAAACTGTATTGTACCTTAAGTAGCCTTACGTTCTCATGCATTCAACAGAAGTGAATAACTCTTTTCTAACTAACTTAGGGTGCTTCTGCCTCAATTGTACCTACTACTCACCCCTATAGTGAAGCACTTAACTCATTACTGGTATGTTGATATATTACACTTCTGTTTTCCTAGGCTAGAACAAGAGCTCTTTGTACAGTCTGCCTTGGTATCTGCAGGGTATTGGTTCCAGGATCCTCTGAAGATACCAAAATCTGCCGATGCTCAAGTGCCTTATGTAAAGTTGATAGTACAGTTGGTCCTATATGTAGGGTTGCGGAATCCTGCAGATATAAAGGATGGACTGCCCTATATTAGGTTCTTTTAACTGTGTGCTGAATGGACAAGTGAAAGAGTGCTTACTTGCACAAGAGCTTAGCATCATATTCAGGAATCTGAGGAGTACTGGCTCCCAGTTGACTCTACTCCCTATCAGAGAAACAGAAACCTTAACTTGGTTGTTTATTTTGGCCCCAAATAAGAACTTTCCATTGAATGGAACCACTCACAACAGAATGGGCCACTAATGGAGTGGGAAGGCATCATCTCTGGAATTGTTTAATAAGCAAAGGGTGCATGTTGAAGCAAGAGTTTCCACAAGAGGCAGAAAGTGATCCCTTTTTAGCAGTAAAATTATTTACAAAGTTGTCTCCCAGAAGAATGTTTACACAGGTATCTCAAGCCCCTCACCAACCTCTCTCAAAACATTAGACAATCTGGATAAGACCCCTGCCCTCTGGTTTCCTTAGAAGAACCACGTTTTCTGAAGAAGCAGGTTCTTGAAGCTTTAATGTTAGGGAAGTATGAACTCTTAATATTCAGATAGGCAAGGCCTGAAAGAATTTACTTAGAAAATTTATGGAGTGCATTGCCAAAGTTAATTAACTCAATGCATCATTTACAGAGCGGCCATGTGTAAGGCACTCCTTTGGCCTAAATGAGCACCATGTTGCTGCTTCTCCATGATACAATGAACATGTTCAAACAACCACACTCCCTCTGTAGTCTCCCCTTTTAATATTCACCTTTGTTTTGGATATAAATATCTTACTATCTATACCTGGTCAGCTGTTCATTTTCATCTTAATTGTACATCCCTTATGTACATGGTTGTGTTTGCCAGCCTTCCCATGAAGTTGAGGTTGCTCATTACCGCTAACTTTATATCAGGCAAGCTGGCTTCTAATGAATACTTTGGAATGTGGGTGGAAAAGAAGTTTTTAATCAAATGATCAGTTTAGCTGAATTTCTTAATTTCTAGATAATTCTTAATGAATTTCTGGGTAATTCTTGGTAATTCTGCCTGTGAACAAGTTGTAAGTGTTGATGTCAAGTCGTGATCTGAAATGGAGCAGAACGGCATAGAACATTTTCTAGTGGCTCCAGGAGGAGTCAAGAAGGGCCTTCTAAGTCAGGAAATGATTAGGCTTGAGAGTGAGAAGAAGCAAAAGCTATTCTTGTTAGATTTGTGGAAAGTCCTGTTCAAATTGCTGTCCCATCTCTGCTTTCACTCAGGTCACTGGAAAAGATGCTTCTCTTGGTGGCATGGTAAGAAGGAGTTCTAAGGTAGCTATCAGGAGACAGGAGTTCCAGTCTTTGTCCCCTAATGCCCTAGGAACTCACTCTCGGCTCTGCAAAAAGAGGGGTGAACTAGGTGATTTCCAAGGTCCCTTCCGTGTACCATCTATGCAACTAGTGGCCCTAAACAACCAGTCTCAACCATTTGGTTTCCCCATGTTAGCTAACACTCAAGTGTGTAACATACCAAGATTTTTGATGAACCATGAACATTTCTCTTTTTTAAGAATTAAAGCATGATTCCATTTCTAACTACCACAAGTATTACTGGCCTATCAGTAACTATCGATCACAACGTTTAAGATGAAGTTAAGATACATAAGACTTGACTTATTCCAGCTAAGGTCTTTTACTCCTTTCCTCTAAAAGGCATTTAAGAAAGTGAGTGGAAATGACATCATGGAGATAATTAATGAACCTCAACTTATAAATGTGTACATATGTGTATGTGTACATAGATAAAAAGCTAAACTTCTGATAATTTAGGCACTCTGTTATTAGGAACACAAAACAATGTGGGGTGCTGCATAACCTTTGCTGCCTAGGTTGTGGCAGAGCCAGTAGCCAGAAATGTGACGTTCGGTCGGTCAGCCACTTCCCTCACCTAGGGAGAAGCAGACCTGGAGAACGCTTCCTGAGTCTATGGAAACCATCAAGTGGAAGGTTCCTACCTCAGTGGACATTTTCCTGTTCCTTCTCCTCCTCCCTCCTCCTCTTCCTCATCCTCCTTCTCTTTCTCCTCCTCTTTCTGCTGCTTCTGTTTTTGCTTTTGCTTCTCTGCTTCTTCTGTTCTTTTTCCTCTGTTTCTCTACCTGCCTGTGAAGATTAAGCTCCCCAAGGGCAGGAATTTCTGTTTTTGTTGCTTACTATGTCGCTGGTCCCTCAAATAGCCCCTGATACATGGTGGGTCCTCATTAATATTTGTTGAATGTCTAAATCAGGCTCCCGTGGTCCATGAGCCATAAATATAAATAGCCCTTCGAACATGTTGATACTGGGAGGGGTATGTGAAAAATACTTTGCAAATGGCAAAGTGTTCTTCACATTCATTGTCATTATTACTCATGGTGGTGACTGATGATCTTTGGTCCAAAATTCCCATGGATTCCTAATATGACCACTCCTTTCACTAACCCATGAAGATCTCACCAGGTAAAGTCTACCTCGTCTTTAAGACTCACTCAGGGTCACCTCCTTCATGAATCTTCCCCTGTGCCTCCTAAGTAAATGTCTGCAAAACTGCTGCACCTCTCAGAGTACTTCTTTTCTACCCTGTATTTAATAGTTTATGTTTAACTTTCTGCTTAGTAGATGTTTAGATCTTATTTGGCTTATTTCTATATAAAAGAGACTAGTATCAATTGTATTCAATCATACTGTATTTCCAAAAAAAAATCCAGAAAATTTCTGTAAATTCTGAGGAGAAATTTGTCAGCAGAAAATGTAAGCAGGAAAACTTTTCCAAGCAAAATTTGCAAGAAGATCAAAAATCACTGTAGGTGCCAGCAGGTTCACTTTCTGGTTGCTTCAGGCCGTTTCTTACCATTTCACCTACCTCCTGAAATCTATTTGTGAACTGATAGATGAAATTTATGATTTTACAATAATTTACAGAAGTTTTAATTCTTTCTTTATTTCTTTTATTCAAAACATTTACTATTTTCTATGTGCCAAGCACTGGTATGCAGAGGTAAATAAGACAAGCAGAACCAGTGCTTTCAAGAATTCTCTAGTCTCTAGAATAAGCAAGGCATAAATACTTTATGGAAATGTCTCAAGGATCCTAGCAAATAATTTCTTTATGCAATAATAACCAGCATAAAGGATCATGTTTGTGTAACACTTTATTCCTGGCTGAACAGTCTTAACTCTTTTGACTTCTCCTCCTCAACTGTCTAGCACAGTCCTGGGTATCTATGAAGACCTAGATAAACACACACCAAGCTGATTTTAAATACCTGAATTAATCACTGTTTTTGAAGCCAAATGTCTAAAAGAAGAATTTTAATTAGCAATGTTTTAAAATAATTTGGGTTTGAATGCCTTTGGCAAATAATGCAGAGTTTGCCCCAGGCCCTACCACACCCTATTGTCTTACCTACAGCTTGCATTCACACTTTTATTACCTACAGGCATTTACGCTTTTAGGGAATCTTAGCAACAGTGGCTCTGTTTTTAGAGGGGGATCAGTAAACTTTTAGTGTAATTATTCAATCCCTAAACCATCTGAGGCATAGATAGACTATCTGTAGCCTTAAAATGCTATTCTAGTCAATTTAAATTAAATTCAAATTTACCTTAATTTAACTTAAATTCATATTGCACCTTAAGTTTTTTGGTCAATAAACACTGAGCTCCCATTTTTTGCAAGTCTTTGTATTAGACTGTGGAGAATTAATAGAAGGATTCATCTAAGAAAGGATTCGTGCCCTTAAAGACATTATAAACATAGTCAGAAGGTTAAAGTTTATACACATGAAAAATAGTAAGAAGTGGTGTAAAATATTTTGCATGAAAATGCAAAAACCATGGAAGCTGAGTGGAGGAAGGGAGACTTCCTAGATGAGTGGGATTTGAAATAAGCCTTTCAAGCACTGGTAGGAATCAGAGAGGAGCTACTCTTGATGGCACTGAGATGGCCCAGAAAGCAAAGTTTCAGAGGTGCAAACACACAGGGCATGAACCTGGCTGGAAATACAGATTGAAACAAGAATGTTAAGGGATTAATGCCAGGAAGAGCTGCCACTAGGAGACAGTGACAGTGAGAAACTGAGTGACAACACCAAAGATGTTTGAAGAAGATTCTAAAGAAGTAGGAAACAGCTACCTTCCCTGATGCTAAAACTGCTGATTCTTTCTAAGAAATCCTGTAATTTGCTTTCTCTCCCTTACTGCTTTTGTGCGAAGGACCCCCCCAAACTTCTCCCTGACATTCTTTACAATAGTTTTAACCCAGAGGCTATGCTCCAGGAAGAAGATAATGGGTCAATAATCTCAGAAGAATGGACAGACCCTCTGCAGTTCCCCCATGATGTCAGAAAGATTCATGAGGTTAAGGAAAATGTACCAATGTACCAGCACCCTGTAAAATGCCCTGATTGTTATCACCTTTTCTGTTCCACCCAGTTTTTTTCTATAAGAGGGACTCACAGTCTCTAAGGGATTAGCCTGTTATGACTCCCCTTTGCCTGGCAAAGCAATAAAGCTGTTCTTTTCTAATCCTCCCCAAACTCTGCCTCCAAGTTTCAATCCGTTTTTGGAGTACAGAGGCCAGTTTTGTGGCAACAATTTAATCTGAGTTTTTTGGGTTGTTTTTTAGCATATAATGAGGGAGAGTGGAATTGGGGGCCAGCTACTCCATTAGGTGGTATTCATCCAGATATTTGGTAAAGCCCCTGTTTAGGGTCAGAAAAAAAAAAAAAGAAAGAGAAAGGAAGGAGAAACTATAAATTGATCGAGATGACCATTGACAAAACGATTGGCAAGTGATCAGCCAGATGGGAAAGAAAGAGAAGCAACAAGTTGACTGGTTTTGAGGCTAGACTATCAAAACAAAATTGATGCCTTGGGGTGGGTGGAAGAGGGGGAGGAAATACAAGATCAAGAGCTGATTTTTAGAGGGAAGACAATGAGTTGGATTTGAGTCATTAAGTAATGCAAGACAAGAAAAATGTAGGTCTAGAGTTTGGGACACAATTCAAGACTAGAGATAAAGCTAAGTTATTTCTAGTATGGAAGTGTTAGCTGACACTGGGGGAAGAGTTAACTCTCTGAGGAGGGGGAGAGTATAAAAAGAGAGATTAGAAAGGAAAGGTCTGAACTCTGAGGAATGCCCCCAGACTTGGAGAGCAGAGTAGGGGTAGGAGCCCAGAGAAGAAGGCAGAGAAGAAATGGTCCTAAGAGCCAAGGGAGGAAAACACTGAGCAGCAGAAGTGGTTGATAATAGAGGGGTCAGGAGAGTGAGAGCTGGGAACCAGCCCCGAGGGGTACTAGGAAGGCTGGAGGACATTTAGATGATTGACCTGAATAACCTTTCAGATTCCTTTATCTATCCTGGAATTCTGTGAATTCATTTGAAGATTAGGGAAATAAAACTTGAGGGAGCCCCACTGTAATGGAGCAGGGTGAGACATAAGGAAAACAGGCTGCAGCTGCCTCACTACAGGGTAACCCAAATGTGCCACAGTTAAGGCATGTGCTGTATTTGGACATTGCCATGTGGAGTAAAAATGACATACAACACTCTATGGATCACTGTCTAATGCATCTTAAAGCAAGTCAACTCAGAAGCATGACCCCTACCTACTGTCCCAGAGGACATTTACACCTCCTTCTTCTCACATCAACCCCACGGCCCCCTGTAATATTAGGCAAACCTCCCACAACTGGGGATTCACCTGCCATTTCATCAAATCAATTAATTCAACAACTCAACAAGCACTGAACGAGCAACTATGCACATTGTGAGGCACTGTGATAGGCACTTGGGATTCAAAGAACCTAAAAGATGTGGTCCTTGCCTACAAGGAGCTCCAGTTTAATGGAAAGGCACACAGACAGGAGAAATCTTGGGAGAAGATGCCTTGGAGAGTAACCAGGGAAGATTCTACTGATAATGAGAGTTCAGGTAATGAAGGCAAATAGACCAATTCCAAGTGGCAAGAGATATGGTTCATCTATTCATAGAATCTTGGGCTTAAAGAACTATCCAGGTCAATCAGCATCTGACCACTGAAACAACTGTCTGAGTACTTACTGCTCACACTAAGTATTTTACTGCGCATTTTGTCAATTTATGTCTATGACTCTCTTCCATAGAACCACAGAATTTCAGGGTTAGAAGATCTTATTTGTAGGTAATTTAATTCAAGCCTGACCTCCTCACTTCAATCCTTTCTCACATGAATTGTTATCTCTTTTCTATTATATGCACCTGAGTAGTGACCAATAAATAGCGATGGTTGCAGCTTTCTTTCATTTTGCTAACATTTCTTTCATCATTTTATGCAGAATAATAAGCCCTTTAGCAGGTCCAAATCATGCTTTCATTAAATAATGGTTGCCTATCTCATAAGTTAGTGCAATTAGAGTTTTTTAATTTTTAATTTTTAAAAAGCTTACTCCTAGAACATAGCTTGTAAACACAGGCTAGCCTGGAATGTTGACAGCCTGCCAAAGGGATAATCACAAACAGATGTTAGATGCAAAAAAACCAAAATTTTAAGTTCCATTAACTCTTCAAAATTCTAAGCTGAGAGACAATCTCAGAAACAGTTAGGTTTTTTTCAGTGCACATTTATTTTGTGCAAAAAAAAAAAAAAACTCACCTCATAAAACTGCTCAACAAGAATAATAAACATAGGGACAAGCAAGAGAAATCCTACTATTTTGAGGACAGGAAGAAATTTGCTTGTTTGTGCACCTGAGCACAATTTCTGAGGCAGTTTCTCTCACCTCCAATAGTATTTAGAGAAAGTGTGCCCATACTCACCTGGCTGTGGCAGCCTCATCATAGTCTACAAAACTGACTCAAAGTACAAGAAAAATCTCAGCCCACTCGATACTCACGTCAGGACTTGGCACAGCTCCTCAGGCAAAGACGCGGAAGAAAATAAAACAACAAATAGTTGCTCTTTGTCAGATTCCCTCATAGAAGTCAACTAAATAAACAGCCAAAACAAAATAAAACAAAAACAAAAACGCATAGGTTGCTGCCTAGACCACTGCAACAAGCAGTAGCTTCCACCCAGGGTTCCTTCTAGCTGGCAGAGGGACATACGAGGATGGATAACAGAAAAATGTGGGGATAAGGTACATTAAGCAGGAGAAGAAAAAATGTCATCTCCATCCAGCTCAGGCTTCCTTGAAACTTGAGGACAATTCAAACCGAAACTGATTCTAAGGAACTGACTAAAGCCCAACCTACTGGGAAGTTTTGGTTTTACTTTCAGCATCACTTCTCTGCGTGCAGGTACCCCTTGAGCTGTGTGTGCGTTTAGGAGTAAGAGAAGGGGAGGGAAAGAAGAACAGCAGCATGTCCTAGCTACGCACCAAGAGCTTTATGCAGGTGTTGTTATTTGTTTTCTGGGGCTGCCAAAACAAACTACTACAAACTGGGTGGCTTAAAACAACACACACTGTACTTCCAATTCTCTCAATTCTGGAGGCTAGAAGTCTTGAGATCAAGGTGTCACCTGGCCATACTCCTGCTGAAGGCTCCGGGGAAAAGTGCTTCCTTCCCTCTTCCTAGCTTCCAGTGGCTCCCGTCAAGCTTTGGCATTCTTTGCAGATGCATCATTCCAATCTCTGCCTTTATCTTCACATGACCTTATTTCCTGGGCATACCTTTGTATGTCCTCTCCTCTCCTTATAAGGACACCAGGCACTGGGTTAGTGCCCACCCTATTCAGATATGACCTCATCTTAACTAATTACATCTGCAAACACCCTACTTCCAAATAAGGGCACATCCTGAGGCTCCGTGTGGGCATGGAATTTGAGGGGAACACTATTCAACCGCTACAGTACTTCATTTCATTATTGGAGCAACTTGTGGTCTAGATACTGTTAGACCCCATATTACATATGATGAAACAGTTGACATCAGGCATCCTTTCCTTAGTTGCACGTCTGAGTTTGAACTCAGGCCACTGACGCCCCACTATACCATGAGACTTTTCAACAGTGAAACTAAAACGTGGTGGCAAGAAAAGGCCAATTTGCATGCAGTCGAGGATGATCAATCCCGTTCCTACCGCGCCATTTCCCTGGGGCTCACACGAGTAGGGTCAGAAGAGACAGGGTAGGTTTTCTTCGCCACATTTTTCTAATATTCTCTAGTCTTCTTAACATGACTGGCCTCTTCTCTGCCTATTTTTCTTCTGAAAAAGCAGCATTCTCCTTTCCTCCTTCTCGTTCTTTTTACTTTATCCCTCAAAGAAGAAGGAATGCAACATGTAGTAGCTACAAATGAGAGTGGCTGCCTAGACCCCATGAATGGGGCTGCGTGGGGAACTGCTTTTCCACCCACAGCTCCAGGCATGTGGTTTACAATGACCTCTCTTCCCCAGTTACCATGATTGTCTTAGAAATGGGCATGTGTCCCCTGTGAGGCTCTAGGAGTTTTATATCAACAGGATCCACACATCACTCATCAGAGCTCCTACCCCTCTTTAGGAGGGAGATACACTCCCCATTGTTTCTCTTCCTCTGCATCATATAGGCTCCCTCCCAGCTCTGTGCATGTCTTTCCAATCTTTTCTCTAGGCAGCTCAGTTATTCCACCACACACAGGCTTGGGAAAACAGACTTATCTCAGAGCAAGAGAAGGCCCAGGTGTTTTCACAATGGGGCCCAAATAAAACTCAAACAAATATCTCAGCACATTTTCCTGCCTCATAAATCTATATACCTCAAAAAAATACTGGAGGAGTAGATACCAAAGTGTTAACAGGGGCATTTCTGGCTGGACAACTTACACAGAAAGTGCCTGGTGCTATCTCCCTCCTCCACTGAAAGATAACAGAGCCACAAGCTCAGCCTATTCTGGGAGAAGGGGAGATTTGTGAAAAGGAGATATGATTGGAATTTCAAGTGGGACTAGATTCTGGCAGTTCCCCTAAAAGTTAAATACAGAGTAACTGTATGACCCAGCATTCCACTCCTAGGTATATACCCAATAGAAATGAAAATATGTGTCTACACAAGATGTATACATGAAGATTCATAGTAGCCCATTGGAAAAGTGGGAAGAGCCCAACTGTCTAGCACCTAGTGAAAGGACAAACTGTGGTATATCCATACAATGGAATATAATTCAACCTTAAAAAGGAATGAAATACTGACACACGCTACAATATAGATGAACCTGGAAAACATCATGTTAAGTTTAAGAAGCACATATTATATAATTTCACTTATATGAAATGTCCATAACAGACAAATCCATAGAGACAGAAAATAATGATTGGTCGCCTAGGACTGGTTGTATAGGGGGAAGTAGACAGGTGATGGGTCAAGCACATGGGGTTTCATTTCAAGATGATGAAAATGTTTTTAAGTTGATTGTAGTGATTTCTGCACCACTCTATACATATACAAGAAATCACTGAATGGTACACTTTAAATGGGTGAACCGTACATATGTGCATTATATCTCAAAAAGCTGTTAGAAAACATGGGACTAGACTGAGTCATCATAACTGACCTACAAATTGTGAAACTGGGCTGGGATGTGATGAAGTCACTCTCTACCCGACAGGAGGAGGTTTGACAGAATACTGTTGGCAACAATTACCAGAAAAATTAAACTTTTCAATGAACTGAGTCTCAATCAAATTGGCGACATAAGGATGGGCAGGGGCTGGAACTGGCAGCAACACAGCACCAGCACCAGCTGAGCTGCTTTACTAGCCCACTTCCCCTGGTTCAGGGAGTTGTCTTTCCCTCTGGCTGCATCTGCTTCTCTCTGAACATCTCATCTCTTCCCTTATCACTTTCCTCCTTCTTTCCCTTCACCGCCAACCTCTTTTCTCTTCCTGCTGCTTCTGCTTTCTCAGCGTTTCTGATACCACAAAGCTGTACGCATCCCATCGTGGACTCTAACAAATTACTGACCTCAGGCTCAGGTCTAACCATCTCAGTCTTGAGAATCTGAACAGCTGACTCAGCCTCTTGAAGCCACCAGCTACATCCTATGTCATGGACCAATCTATAGATGAACTGCTCTTGGGCTCAGTGAGCATTTGTAGGAGGTGGGTCACACAAAATGAAACCTGTCTTCCTAGGGTGGCCCTTTGAACAGAGGCAGAGGCAGGGACATTTCTCTCAGAAAGGGAACAGGTGCCCTGAAGCTTGACTAAAGAGAAAGTGGGGAGGAAGGTAGAAGCCTATGATGAGGGCATAAGCCTGGACATTGGGCCTGGCCTGGAGTTACAGTTCAGATACTTATAAGGGGTCTCGCCATTTCAGCAGCTCTTCTGGCTAAGAGCACAAGGTCAGACATCTCGCTCATCCCCACCCACGGTAAAAGAGATCTTTGTCTTCTCAGGGCATAGTGATCCTCCTCTTCTCTGGAAACTTCCCTAGATCATAAAATTGGCCTCTGGCAGCCATATATGTACTAGGTCACCTTACCTTACCTCCTACCCACGTTGGTATCTGATCCCAAGCCTATCAGATTTCATTGTCCTGGGCATTTGAAGTAGATCTGAGAGCCAGCAAGTTACTTCATGTGAAAAGAAGGAGATGCAGAATGTAACTGTGAAGGTCATGTGTATGTGTGGGGGTGAGGGTGGGGCTAGGGGGGCAGACAGCATCTTCCACCATGTGGCCCAGAAAGGCTCTTCAGAGAGAAACTAAAGAAAGAAGCAGATGAGAAAGAGAGACAGCCCTGACTAGAATCCTGGTCATCAGGCTCTTCTGCAGTCTGGGCTGTGGGCCCTGTGTCAGGTTTGTCTAGATACCTGTGTGGAATTATAATTTTTGCTCAAGTAATTCTCAGACAGCTCTAATAACACAAAGGAGAAGGATGACTGAGATTTACATACAACTGCAGGCTAACTAGGTCTGACCTTATTTTTAGGATGTTTGGTAGGAGAAGAACATGCATTCCAAAGTCTTTCCTTTTTCCTGGTCCTGGCTCATCTCTGGGAGGACAGAGGGAGGCAAGACTGTTGAACTCAGACATCTAGGCCTGCTGTAAGATGAACCTGGTTTTGTCCCAGCAACTCAGGAATGAAGGATCCCGAGTCCACCTAAAATTCTGCACCCAATTCCAGTGTATGTGTGTGTAGGAGGGTGGGTGGGGGTTCCACATCACCAACCAAGCAATTCTCGCACGCCAGCTGAGTGTCCTACAATTCAACTCAGTTCTGACACTACCTACAGGAGACAGCATCAGAACTCATATGTTGAGGGCTATGTCCTTACAAGACCCCCCTACTTCAGACACCAGTTGCAAGCCCAGGCTGTCACCTGTGCTTCTGACTGACCAGCTACAGATTGAAGGTTCCCATGATCCCCTCATGAACTCAGGAAACCCTTTTACTCACTGCATTACCAATTTATTACAAAGGATATTAAAGGATATAAATCAACAGCCAGATGAAGAGATACGCAGGGCAAGGTCCCAAACCAAGGATCTTTCGTCCTCATGGAGTTTGGGCCCAGCACACTGGCATATGGAAGTGTTCTGTTCACCAGTCTGGAAGCTCTCTGAATCATTTCTTTTTGGGTTTTTATGGAGGCTTCGTGACATCGGCAATTGATTCAACCTGTAGCCCTGGAGGTCAGGGGGGTTGGGACTGAAAGTTCCAATCCCCTAATCACAAAAATGGTTCTTCTGGCAACCACCCCCAGCTTTAGATGGGATCAAAAAGTCACCTCATTAACATAACAAGAGATACCTTTATACCTCTCAGCTGTTAGGAAATTCCAAAGGTTTTAGGAACTCTGTGCCAGAAAAGGAGACAAAAGACCAAATATGTATTTCTTATTATAAATCACAATATCACACAACCATTTCACCCAGGAGCTTCCTAACCATGGCTGATCAAGACTACAACATGTTCCCAGGGCTAAAAGAAGGGAATCTATTGCCTGAATCTTTTGACCTTAAGACCTGGGGGAGCAGATGCAGTGCTTGGATTAAGTGGAAGGGACATCTGAACTCAGTACCATGTAAAGGAAATCAGAGGTTCTCACTTTGGCTCTTTGGTTTCAATTCAGTTAAAAAAAAAAAAGTGAAATGATGATTCATCTCTTCAAACACAGTCGGGGCAGCAGAAGACAGCTGACTCATATTTTGGCATCAGATCAGTGGTCCCAAATCTGGTTGCATAGCAGAATCCCCTGGGGAACTTCAGAAACATACAGATACCTGGGCACTACCCCAAACCTCCCGATTCAAAATCTCCAGGGGTGGGGTCCAAAAATCTACATTTTTCAAAACTTTGATCAGGTGATTCTGAAGTAACCAGCCAGTCCTAATTGGTGACTCGACATTAGGGAATCCCTAGGTTTGATGATGTTGGTCACAGCAATCCTTCTGAAAGAAAAGTGAGTGAAAGGGAGAAAAAGAAGGTGAGAACCCAGAGACAAACAGTGGCTATTTCAACATGTGGCTTAGGTCTGTCGAGACCACCTCAATTTTCTTCTGCTAAGATACCATGATATCACGAGCCACAGTTTACCAGTGGGGAGAAAAATGGAAGCACTCAGATATGAGTCCATTTCTCCAAAAAAGCCAGAGTTAGTGTCAGTTGGCTTTAGAAACCATGGTTACTGGTTAGAGGGGTGGTGCTGGGCGGAAAGTGGAGGCTGAAAAGCTGGATGAGGCTCCACTCCTCACCCAGCTGTGTGAGTTGACTGTTCTGAGCATTGGTGGTAAAATGCCTGAACCAAGAGTAGGAGTTCTATTAATGAACAGGTTAATGAATGTTTTGTAATGTATACAGAATGCCCAGAACTTTTTACATTAGGTAATTAACGTAAAATAGGGCTTGCTGGTCCCTTTTGCTTAAGTAGCAGGTTAAAAATTAGAGACTTCTTTATTGAATGACTATTCTTATTCTGAACTTGGTGTCAGATGAGGTGGAAAGCAGAAAACAAAAAATAAACTAATTAACATGCAAGCACTTCTTTCCTCTGGAATCATAAGACCACACGGCAGTAATTTTCAGATATTCCCTCCACAAAGAATGTTTATTGAACCCAAGTGTTATTTTCCAGGCACTAGGGATGCAGAAGTGCACAGGACATGGTTTCTGCCTTGAGGGGCTCATGTCTGGTGGGAAGAAAGACACAGGAACAGAATTCTCATAGAAGGTGGTAAATGCAGGCACAGAGAATGCCCAGCTGTCATTCAGCCTCTCTGACAACTTGTCTACTAGGGAAGCTGGGGCCAGCCTCTCAGCCTGGGATGGGATGTTGGTGGTGACGATGGGGGCAGTATAAGTGCCACAACAGAAGTAACTACTAGGTCAGTACACAGTGTAGAGAGGCGGCTAATTAATTCTAAGTTGGATGCCCTAAGATGGTTTCCTTGTTTTACAAGAGGAAGCTGAAGCTTAGAGGGGTTAAGTAAACAAATGGCCAGTGGGAGACTGAGGAGCCTGTAGGATCAGCAGGGGAAACAGGACAGAGTCCTGCTCCCATCACCCCCACCCCTCACTCCTTCTCAGACCTCAGCATCTTCACTCCTCCCCGCAGATAAGGAGCAGGCAAACTATTCAGAGCAGCACAGGGATCATGATCAGAGACCTCTGTCCAAATCTCTGTTCCATTGTATCCCAGCCCTGAGAACTTGAACAAATGATTTTCTCTCTTGGTTTCTGTTTCATGATCTGTGAAATAAGGATCATAAAAGACCTGCCGTATAGTGCTATTATATAGATTAAATGATTTGAGATGTGGAACGTGCTTAGGACAGGGCCTGCTGGTGCATAGTAAGTGCCTGATAAATGTTAATTATATTGTTCTTATGCTATTACCTGGTTGATGTGGCCAAGCCAAGATCTCATCCCCAAAACCTAGCTCATTTTTCCCCCTCAGAATTATAATGTAAAAGTCTTAGTATTTTTTCAGATTGTAAAATGACCCATTGCATCATTGTAAAATATTTTTAATGAAAAAAAAGTTAAGTTTACCTAACCAGCTAACCCCAGAGATAACTGCTTTTATATTTTGATGAACATAATTCTCTATAGCAATCTGGACACAGCTATATGAATGCAGCTTTAGTAAATGGCATTTTATTAGGATGCTGTTCAGTGAATGGCTATTATCACTCAATCAAAGATATTGTGGGCACCTTTCCATGTCAGTAATTACAGATCCCATAATTATTTTTAGAGACTGATAAGTATTTCATTGTATGACTACACCATAATTTACTTATGCTGTCCCCTAGTGATGGCCACTTGGGTTGATTCCAGTGTTGCTGATATTACAAAACATTGGCACCATTGTGTTGACCCCACAGAGTCAGCTGTGGGCCCTTGTCTGAATATTTCCTTGGGACAGCTTGCTGTAAGTGGAATCTCTGGATCAAAAGCCACTAACCTGAAGATGCACGTCCCAGCGGAGTAACTCATGCTGTGAGAAGACAGACTGGCTAATCAGCTGGCTTGACAGGGCTTACGTGAAAGTGGCTTTCGCAGCAACTAGTTGTAGGAGGGCAGTTAGGCCCAAGGTCAGTTTGTGGGAGAGCGAATATCTGGAGGGAGTCCCTGCTCACAGGTTTCAAACATGCTCCTATGCTAGAAGGCAATTTTTCATGTCTGAGAAGGATCTCTAAGAGAATTTAGTGATCTCTTTGTCAGACCACCAGTGCCCTATAGTTTCTCTGAATATCTGGTTTTTCCAGGAAATCAGGTTAGGGAAGTTCAATCGGCTGAAAAGCGTCACTTAACTTTTAAGGAAGCTTCTAAGGGTATAATGTCCAAGGGTATTTTGTTCCTGTCAGGCTTGGGGAAGATTTTTCCTAGCCCCAAACTTTCTTCATCACTTGGCCAGTGATATAGGCCAACATTCATGGAGGCCTAAATATTGCCAGGGCAGTTCCAAGAGCTTTATGTGTATTAACCCAATTAACTCTCACAGCAACCCTAGGAGGTAGGTACTGTCACGGATCTCATTTTATAAATAGGGAAACTGGGGCACAGAGAGGGTAGACAATTTGCTGAAGGTAACACATCAGGCAAATGGGAGAGCTGAGATTTAATTAAATCCCACAGTCTAACTCTGGGGTTCCTTTATTTACTATTGCTTCTCTTCATTATTGTAAAAATGGGCATCTATGAGTCTATCTTCAACCAGACACTCCTGAAATAATCAGAAATACATATATATATATTTTTCAGGTCTGAGAAGAAATTGTGTGTGTGTGTATATATGTGTGTGTATATATATATATATATATATATATATACACACACACACACACACATACATCACATACATACTTACATATCGGGGGCAATCTTAGAGAAGATAATAGTAGTTCTTGAGCCTGCTGTTCAAAGTGAAACGCTTTAAGAGTGATCAAAAGCTGATAAATAGATAAAAGAGGATTGAATGGAGCCCCTCGAGGCCTGGGATTGGGAAAGAAAACACCATCTTTCGGGGCAGAATTGTGGGAATTCTAGCTGGGGGATTTGTGACATTATCTGCCAGCAGCATGCTTTGCACTCAAAGTAGGAGGTAAGTGGGCATTTTGCTTTTTACTCTGTCAACTCTAGTTTCTTTACTTTTCTCTTCTTGTTTCTTCTGTCCCTTCCTCATGGGCTGCAACTGTTTTGTATCCAATAGACACACACACTATTAATTTCACATACATGCACAAGCTCAGTGTATGTATGTATATCTATATCTATGTACATATATATATTTATATTTCATACATACACAATTTATATCCACAAATTGTTAATTTTCTAAAAATGATGTTAAGTAATGAGGTTTAATAAATGTTTTTACTCCATGTTCTCTATGTCCAAGGTCATGAAATTATGACTTCACTGCTCAAGAAAACAGGAAAATAGTTGGGTCAAATGAGGTACCCAAGACTGAGGCTCAGTCAGAGGCCTGAGCCATGACAGGAGATAAAGAATGAAGAGACAGAGATGGTGGGAGAGGTGACTGAAGAGTGATAGAGTCAGCAAGCCATTGTGTGGTGGCTGGGAAGGAAGGATACTGGGTTGGCTGGGAGGTCTGGACTGAAGAGGGCGAGTGGTGCATTTCCATTAGGGATACAACAGCCAGGATATTCACTCCCTGTCCACATCCACTGGGCAGTCAAAACCTCTTCTTCCCTAAAAGGAGATTTTAAGGGTAATCATGCTATTTTAAATTGCCACAAGCTCACTTGCAAAAGACATTTGTTATGTCTTCTTTTAGATAGATGTGTATGTGTGTGCATGCGTGTGTAGGTAACTATTCATTTCCAGTAACTTCTTGAAGCTCAAACCAGAGCATTCTCATAGTTATCCTGATTTTGAGGAAGTAGTCTTCTGTCTCACTTCACCCTCTCCATGTTCACCCATTTCCCCAGTTGTAACTCTTCTCTTTGTAGCTACCAAACTTGAGGTTTCCCTGACTGTCCACAGAATTTCCAAATGTTGTCCTTTCACATAACCCAAGAAAAATATCAAAGAGAAACTTTTTTCCAAGCTTCATGACCCACATTCATAAATTGTTCTTAGTAGTAATCTGGGTTTTCTGGATCTACTTTCTCTAAAAGTCCCAACTATCTTCACAATTGGGACATAATTAATCTACCCAGAAATACCAACCCTCTTGATAAACAATAAAAAGCAGTATTTTTTTTCTTCCTGGGCAATATAATGAAGTCATTTTTGGAACAAAGAGGGATCTAGATTTTAGGATTCTAGGACTATCTGAGATAACCAGAAAGGATTTAGGGCTGTTCACAAGGGTCTATAACATACAACGAAAGAGCACAAATAAAAAGTGGGCTGAAAAAGGGGAGGGAAATTAGAACAACCCCAAGTAACAGTCTCCTCTACTCCCTAAGCACATGCCGGGAACACATATTCTCTGTCATACTGCACAGGCTTGCCATGGTTGAGCTACCACCAGCTTTTTCCAGGCTTATGTCACCCACTGTTCTCCTTGCTTCCATGCCCCTTTTAATGCTTCCTCCACACGCAGCAAAAGTGATCTCATAACACAGGCTGGATCAGCCATTACCGTACAACAATGCCCCACTACGATAAGAATGGAATCCAGACGCTTTACCATGATCCTGAGGGTCCTGCATGGCTAGCTTTCCAATCTCAACTTGTGCGTATCCCCCCCTCACTCACGACTCTTCAGTCACTCTGGCCTCCTTTCTATCCTTTGATCATGCCAAGCTCAATTCTAAATACTCAAAGGTTTTGTGCGTATTGTATCTCCCACTGGAGGCATACCACCTTTTGTATGGGTAGCTCAGCTTAAATGTCACCTTTTTAGAGAAGTTCCTGTTGTACCCATCCTATTTAAAATCAGTTCCCAATTCTGGTATCACTTACGTTGGCCTCTTGTTTACTGTTATTGTTGCACTTATATAGTCACGTATTTGTTTATTATATATCTCCACCCTCAACCCAGGCACCCCCCAACTAGAATGTGAGTTCCATGAGGCAGGAGCCATGTCTGTTTTGTTTTCTCTTATATTTTTTTCTTTTTCTAGCTCAAAGCTTAAAATGTAGTAAATGCTAAGTAAATATTAATTGAATGAAAGAATAAAACTGGCTCTAAGCTGTCTAAACCAACATTGGACATTTAAACAATATTTCCAAGGTTGGGTCAGGGAGCAAAGCAAAGTAACATCTCACTTGGGGAAACACAACTATTTTGGCATTAAGATCAAAGGGAGTTTTTCCCCTGGGTTCTTTAGAAAGCACACTATGTAGTGAAGTGAAGAATGCCTTCATCAGTATTCTTAGACTAAATGACCAGTTTCAAAAAGCTGTTTTATTAAAAAGAAACTTAATAGATGCTGCTGATATTATAGCTATTGCAATTCAGTGTACTCTGTTGCTAGGATACCACTATAAATATAGTGTTGTCTAGATGCTCAGCTGTAGCCAAACTGATAGCTCTCCCATCAAATCCATATAACCCCTCTTCTTCCAGCCAGACTATATTTTCCAGCCTCCCTTGGAATAGGTATGATCACATGACTGAATTCTAACCAATGAGACAGGAGAGGAAATTACATGCACCATTTCCAAACTGACTAATAAAAACCTTCCACTGAGCAATTCTCTGCTCTCCTAGTTCAGTAAGCTTCCAAAGGAAGTCTTGGAAAACATATGTTTATGGCATATATGGAATATAGCAGAGCCATTGTCAATCTGGGTCCTTGAATTACTATATACAGAGTAGACTGCCTCACTAAGGGGATATTGACTTTCTCCCTTTGTCTATATCACTTTTACTCCATGCCTAGTACAGAACATATATATTCTTCTACCAACTCATATTCAGCATTTACAGTGTGGCAAGCCCTATTTTAATTTTTTTACACATATTATTCTAACAACTCTCTTGAGTCAGGTGCTTTCATTGGTTCCACTACACAGATGAAGAAATGAAGAAGTTAGGTAACTTACCCAAGGTCAGGTAAATAAGTAGCAGCAGAGCCAGAATTCAAACCAAGATACTTTTCCAAAGAAGATATACAGATGGCCAACAGGCACATGAAAAGATGTTCAGCATGACTCATCATCAGGGAAATGCAAATCAAAGCTACAATGAGATATCACCTCATACCTGTCAGAATGGCTAGTATCAAAAAGACAACAAATAACAAGTGTTGGTGAGGATGTGGAGAAAAGGGAGCTCTTGTACACTGCTGGTGGGAATGCAAATTGCTGCAGCCACTATGGAAACCAGTATGGAGATTCCTCAAAAAATTATAAACAGAACTACCACACAAATCAGCAATTTCACTTTTGATATTTATCCAAAGAAAACAAAAACACTTATTCAAAAGATACACGCACCCTAATGTTCACAGCAGCATTATTTACAACAGCCAAGCTATGGAAACAACTTAAGTGTCCATTGAAATATGAATGATAAATAAGATGTGAGATATATATATGCACACACACAAAAACAAACAATGGAGTATTATGCAGCCATAAAAAGAATGAAATCTTGCCATTTGTGACAAGGATGGACTTAGAGGGCATTATGCTATGTGAAATAAGTCAGACAGAGAAAGACATACACTGTATGATTTTGTATATATATGGAATCTAAAAAACAAAACAAATGAACAAAAATAACAAAACAGAAAGGGTCATAGATACAGAGAACAAACAGCTGGTTGCCAGATTGTCAGGGGAGGTGAGGAGAGAAATAGATGATGAAGATTAAGGGGTACAAACTTCTAGTTGCAAAATAAATGAGTCACAGGTATGAAACACAGAGTGAGGGGAACATAGTCAATTATTATATAATATCTTTGTATCGTGACAACTACACTTAACATGGTGATGATTTTGCAATTTATAGGAACATTGAATAACTATTTAGTGTACCAGGAACCTACAAGGTCAATTATACTTCAAAAACAAGCAAACAACTCCCATCCCCAGTCCCACAGCAGGCAGCTGTGCACATGAGCCTGGATTCTCTCTAACGCTCTAAAACAGCTATATTAAAGGTGCTTAAAGATCAAAGAAGAAATACTGAGGGAAATTAGAAGATGGGAGACTGGCTATAGTCCCTGTTACAAGGGACTAGAGAGAAGGAAGAATAGAGTGGATTAGCCTCCACTCTGTGGGGATCTTGAATAGGGAGGCCAAGGTGTTTGGACTTTATCCTTCAGTCAGAGGGGAGCCACCTAGGACCCCTGACCAAGAAAGTACTACAGTGACAGAAATGTGTTAAAGAGGATTGTACTGGCTTTATTATAAATATTGAGAAAATTGGGGCTAAAAACAAAAGGCAGGGATCATGGTTAGGGAGGTGGCTGCAGTTATTCAAGGTAAGGCAGACACTGTTATCTGCTAGCATTCAAACCCCATCTTCCATGGTGACAAGGCCCTGATTTTGTTCAGGTTTTTTCTCCTCATGTGACCCAGAGGAAGATGACCTCATCCCTGGCTACTGGGTAAATCCTTGCCAACAATTGGTTTGGGAGAAAGGCATGGGACCTGGTTCTGGCCAATGAGACATGAGGGATTATCTGGTAGGTGTGGAACTTAAAAACTGCTACAGCTATCTTGACACAAGCCTGGGCTTAGAATCAACCCACCAGGAAGGTGGGGCAAGAGAATTGCAGAGAAACAAGACACAGAGCCGTTCTATCTGCATATTTCTTGTTACATGAGACAATGATCTTTCTTTTTGTTTAAGCCCATAAGAGCATCCTGATATAAAGGCTCAGAGAGGACAGTAACAGTGAATTCACAAAAGAAGTAATTGGAACACGAGATTCTGTGAAAGGGAATTAAGTCAATATAAAAGCTGAGCTATAAGGAAGAGGGAGGAGTAAACAATGGTCCTGAGGTTTAAGCTTTGGAGACTGGGAACTTGATAAAACATTTACAGAAATGGGGAAATGATGGGTAAGGCCCACAGTCTCTGTTTTAGTCAAGTCATTGTTCAGAAAATGAGCCACTGAGGCCAAAAGACATCTCAACAGGGGATCTGCTTTGCATATTGCTATAGACTCTACTCCAAACTTGTGAACAAAAGATAAAGTTTATTTGACCTGACAATATTGTAGCTGTGAGCAAATGTTCTAGGAAGCCACAATTATATACAATATTCTCTTTTTGTTATAGATTTTTAAATTATAGTAGAAACAACATGTTGTTAGATTGGAATAAAATAATTTATTTTTATAATTAAAGCAACCATGTTGTTTTAGGATGAGTGGAAAATACTTTTCTAAAATCAAACCCCATTGAATTTATAGTAGAAAAAAATTTCATTGAAGCCTATACAAATAAATATAATCTTTTTTATTTTAAAAAATATGTTAAATCCTTCATTCATCTGCTTTTGAAATAATGCACAAGGAAGAGAAGATATCCAATAAATAAAATAAATGATAAGAGTATACTTTTATACTTTTGGAGAGACAAACACATTCAGAGAGAAAGAGACTGAAGAAAGACTTAGGGTGAAAGGGGAAGGGAAAACAGTGGGAGAAAAAGATATGGGTATCTTTGGCGTAGCACAGATAGCCATCGGATGGAAGCCTTGGTGGGTGCCATGACATGGCTAGGGCTGCAGATGAAAAAATCATAAGTTCAAGTATTTTCCTAGCCTCAAGAGGCAAAATTCAATCTCATTAATACAGGTTTAACAAAATTTTCTAGATATAAAACCAAACAAGCTGATCAGTGTAGTAGAACAGAGTCCAGAAGTAGACATAAAGCTAGAGCAAACAGAGAGAGAGAGAGAGAGAGATAAAGAGAGATACAAGAGATACAAAGATATAGACACAGTCACCTGGTTTATGATACAGGTGAGTGCAGTACAGTGAAGAAAGTATGGTCTTTTTAAATAAATGGTGTAGGGACAACTGGATATTCATATGAAAAAAATGTACTTTGACATCTATCTCACATGATACAAAAAAATTAATTCCAGATGGATTGCAGATCTAAACATGAAAGATGAAACAAAGAAACTTTGGAAGAAAACATGGAGAAAGTCTTTATGACCTTGGTGTAAGGAAAGTATGCTTAAATGAGACACAAAAGAAGTAGAAGAATAGAGGAAAGAATATCAAATTTTGTTTACCATTCTAGCTATTAAATTATGTATAGATACAAAAGATTATAAGGAATACTAACTAATGGTTAATAAATATAAAAATATTCTCTAATTCCATAACATTGTCAAGAGCACAGCAAGATGAGTATAAATGAGGCATAGCTAAAGACTGACTGCATAAAACAAAAAGGCATTTGGTCAAAACTACAGTAGAAGTGACTCTTCTAGAGAAGGATATAAAAAATATAATCAACTCTGAGACTCTAAAACTGAGATGTTGGAATTTAGTCCATTTCTTCTCATGGCATCAAAACACAAGAGGAATCTGAATCAAGGGACAGTGCTGATACGTTAGGTCAAAGAATAGAGCAAAGACAGTAGCCATGCCAGAAGAGCAGATCTGTACCCCACCTCACCCCAGGCCTCAAAAATTCAGTTTGAAGACAAGGAATGAATAGCAAAATCTCCTGGAAGTTATGTCTGGTGGGATAATAGAGACATAAACCCTTAGTCTGCTCCCAGAGCCAAAGCAGGACTCTTTAGCAGCTGAGGACAATACAAGCAGTATACTGTACAATAGAGTATTTGATAGTACATGAAGGCATGTGATCTTATGAGGAGCTGCAGTGACAATTTTCCAATGTGGCTGTTTTCCACGCTGTTATAGTCCCCTGAAAAGTCAAATGGACCTCTACCCCAAATTTGGTTCTTACTGAGACTGACGCCACACAGATGAAAAGGGTATTAGAAAGTTTATTACTTACATAATTGAGGCCTCTGGGGAATATACAGCAGTCTCTTCGGCAGGTCTGAAATGGCTTGAGAAAGCAAAAGAAAGGAGATTGGCTTAGGTTTTTTTTTTTTTTTATCATCTTTACAGGATAGGGCTACAGTGGGGGGTTCACGTGCAAGAAGAGGCTTGCATGGTTTGAATCTCTCACCTGTGCCAAAGGAGGGCATCCCAGGTCTCCTTATCAGCTTCTTCAGATACGGGGCTTCCAGGGAAGAGGGAGAGATGAGGCTTAAAGCTGTCAACAGTCAGACATCAAAAAACATGGAGTCAGACTCCTCATTACACATACCAATACACTTTGTACCATTATCATCATTTAAATTATTCATATATTAATATTGAAAGCACATATAAAGAATAGATGAAATGTATCATAATTCTATCCCACAAAGACAGTCATAGACATGACTTAGCAGATAGTTCTGTATCTATAGTTCTGAAACTTAGCTGCATAATGGACTCATCTTAGAAGTATTAAAATAATATTGATAATTTTACCTCACCCCCAGAAAGTCTGATTGAATTGGTCTCAATTAAGTATTGGTAATTGGATTTTTATAATCTAAAAAGAAAAAAAAGGTACTATCCATAAAGGAAAAAAATAGGTAAACTGCACTACGTAAAATCAAGAACTTTTATTCATCAAAAGAACCCATTAAGAGGGGGAAAAGATAACCCACAGAGTGGGAGAAGGTATATTCAACTCATATATCTGACAAAGGTCTTATACCGAGAATGTGTTAAGAATTCCTACAAAATCAATAAGCTAGACAACCTAATAGAAAAGTGGATAATAACACTTGAAAAGATACTTCATAGAAGTTTATTGCCAAATGGCCAATAGACATACAAAAAGGAGCTCAGTTCATTAGTTTTCAGGGCAATGCAAATTAAAACCATAATGTAATACCCTACAGGTCCAGCAGAGTGCTTAAAATAAAAGAAACAGAAAATATCAAATGTTGCTGAGAACATAGAGCAACTGGAATTACCATACGTTGATGCTAGTAATGCAAATTGGTACATTTTCCAGCAATTTCCACACTATGCCCCAGAAATTCCACTCTGATGTACATACTAAAGATTCATGAATTGTACCACCAGGTATATATTGAAGAGAAATGAGTTCAAAGATGCACTGAAAGATCTATATGAGAATATCTGTAGCTGTGCTAGTCAGATTAGCCTCCATTGCCTGGAAAAACAAAAATTCACTGCTAACAAACCTTGGACTGCTCCTGGAGTTGTGCAACCCAGACAGGTATCAGTGTACCATACTGCTCCAAACCTCAGTTAACATGACTCAGTTATTCAGGTGTAGCAGAACTGTTTATTAAGAGCCAAACTGTTCTCATCCCGGGGTCCTAATTTACTAGCAGTGTGACTTTGACGAAGTTACTTAAACTTTCTGTTCCTCAATTTCTTCAACTGTCAAGAGAAGATAATAGCAGTACTTTGCTCACAGGGTTCTTAGGAAGACTCAGTGAACTGATACACATATGGTACTCAGAACATTGCCCAGCATGTAGTAAATGCTAAAACAAAAACCTTAATTAATACTATTATTAAATCTCTTCCATATGTTTTCTAACACTGTGATTATGCATGAGAACACATGCAACTATAAAAATACCATATTTGGATTAGAGCCATTGAGGCACCAAAACACATGAGCTAATTTACAGAGGTTTGATAAAATATAACTCAAGTAGTAGAGAGTGTAAAGGTTGAATTCAAACTGCTTTCATTATTTTATGGCAATTCAATGGTTTGTGTTTTTTATTTCTAACAATCACAGTTACTTGTGTCTTTTTGTTTTGTTTTGTTTTTGGAGGGGGAGGAGATATACCCGTAACTAATGATAGTGTGTTTCAATCTTCATGTTTTTAAGGGTAGCTTGGATATCTGGGCCATCTCTGCATTCTTCATAATGCCTAGTGAATACAGTAGGTGCTCAACCAATGTGCAATAGAGGGGATACACAATCATTTACAGTGCGCTCATTCCTGTGTAATTACAAACCAAGCGGGATCATTGTTCTGCTGTTTTGTTTTCTATTTGACTGGAGAATAGACAAATATTTAACTTGAGGTACAAAATGAGGAAATGCTTTCCACTATAAAGCTGTTTGTTATGAAACTAGCAAAGAATGAACTATCTTTATTCAAAACAAAACAAAACAAAACAAAATATGGTTTATCCAAATAAACATTTCCTAAATTTCCCCTAAATAAGTTTTGAGTTATCCTATGTAAATAATTTCTGCTTTATAGTAGCTCAATATTTACTGACATGAGGGACCCAGATAAATCAAAAAGGAATTAATGCCAGAATTTTAAATGTACAGATTGAAAAAGAAAAGGATTTCTAGTTATTTTGACGCTATAAAAAACTCAAAAAATTGGGTCAAGATGGTGGAGTGGTAGGACCACGAGCTCACCTCTCCTAGTGACTATAAACAGACCACAACTGACTGCTAGACAACCATTGAAAAAAAGACTGGAACCTAGCAAAGAAGATCATCTTCAACTGGAAACATAAAGAGGGAACCACAGCAGGACAGTAGCAGGGGCATGTTCATGATATAATTGGGCCCCATACCCCCAAGGTGGGTGTCCCACAAGCTGAAGAATAATCAAGTAGCAGAGGCCCCCCCACAGAACTGATAGTTCTAAGCCCCACGTCAGGCTCCCCAGCCTGGGGTTCTTGCGTTAGGAGGAGGAGGAGACCACAGGACATCTGGTTTTGAAGGCCAGCAAGGCTTAACTACAGGAGCCTCATGGGACTGGGGGAAACAGAGACTTCATTCTCTTGGGAAGCATACACAGAATCTTGAGTGTGCCAGGTCCAAAAGCAGAGGCAGTGATTTCATAGGAACCTGGGCCAAACCTGCCTGCTGGTTTTGGAGGGTCTCCTGGGGATGTAGGGGACAGCTGCAGCTCACCCAGGGGACATAAAAGCTGGTGGCAGACAGACATTCTGAAAGTGTTCATCTATATGAGCCTCCCTGGAGGCTGACATCTTGATTGCATCATTAGCACCAAGACCTAGTCCCACCCAACAGCCTGTAGGCAAGCCTCAGGCCAAATGACATACAGGGTGGGAACACGGCCCCACCCATCAGCAGACTTCCTAAGCCACAAAGGCCACTAGACATGATACTACCCACCAGAGGTCCAGGACCAAGCTTCACCCAGCAGTGGGCAGGCACCAGTTCCTCCTGCCAGGAAACCTGCATAGCCCCTAGTTCAGCCTCATCCACCAGGGGCACATACTAGAAATAAGAAAACAACAATCCCAAAGCCTGTGGAAGGAATCCATAAGCACAGGCCAGACTCTATACTAGGACTGGCTAGACACTGGCCCTTGGGTGACACGAGAAGAGTGTACTGCTGGGATGCATAAGACATCTTCCACAGAGGGCCACCTCTCCAAGGTTGAGAAACGTAACTAACCTACCTAAAAATATAAATAGAAAAACAATATGAGGTGGCTGAGGAATATCTCCCAGGCCAAGGCACAAGATAAAATTTCAGAAGAAGAAATAAGTGATGAAGAGATAGGCAACTTACTGAGAAAGAGTTCAAAGTGATGATGGTGAAGATGTTCAGAGACCTCAAGAGGAGTACAGATGCACAAAATGAAATTTTTAGCAACGAGTTGGAAAATGTAAAGAATACCCAAACAGAGTTGAAGAATAAAATCACTAAAATGAATAACACACTAGAAGGAACCAAGAATAGACTAAATGAGGCAGAAGAACGGATCAACAAGCTAGATGATAGATTAGTGGAAATCACTACGGCAGAACAGAAAAAAGAAAAAAGAATGAAAAGAAATTAGGATAGTTTAAGAGAACTCTGGGACAACATGAAACATGCTAATATTCACATTATAGGGGTCCCAGAAATAGAAGACAGAGAGGAAGAACCTGAGAAAATTTTGGGAGCGATAATAACGGAAAACTTCCCCAACTTGGGAAAGGAAACAGTCACCCAAGTCCAGGAGGTGCAGAGAGTTCCATACAAGATCAATCCAAAGAGGAGCACATCAAGGCACATAGTAATTAAACTGACAAAAAGTAAGGATAATGAGAAAATATTAAAATTAACAAGAGAAAAGCAACAAATAGCATACAAGGGAATTCCCATAAGGTTATCAGCTGATTTTTCAGCAGAAACTCTACAGGCCAAAGGGAGTGGCAAGACATATTTACAGTGATGAAAGGGAAAAATCTACAACCAAGAATATTCTGTCTAGCAAGGCTCTCATTAATATTTGATGGAGAAATCAAAAGCTTCACAGATAAACAAAAGCTAAAAGATTTCAGCACCACAAAACCAGCTTCACAATTAATGTTAAAGGAACTTCTCTAGTCATCAAACCATAAGAAAAGAGAACAAAAAAGAAGGAGAGGGGGAAAAAGACCTACAAAAGATTGCTTTGGCAGTTTGGAGTCTTTCATGGTTCCATATAAATTTTGGAATTGTTGGTTCTAGTTCTGTGAAAAATGTTGTGAGTACTTTGACAGGGGTTGCACTGGATCTGTGGATTGCTTTGGGTAGTACAGCCATTTTGACAGTGTTGATTCTTCCTATCCAAGAGCACAAGATATCTTTCCATTTTTTTGTATCATCTTCAATTTCATTCATCAGTGTTTTACAGTTTTCAGACTATAGGTAACCTCCTTGGTTAAGTTTACTTCTAGATATTTTGTTCTTTTTGATGCAATGGAAATGATTATGCCAGTTATAAAATTTTGGTTTTTGAAGTGGAAAAAAAAGTGAATGAAGGGCTGCAAATGGCTAAATATCCTTCTTTCTTTTGGGTGAGTTGTATTCCATTACATATATATGCTGCATCTTCTTTATTCATTCATCAATTGATGTGCATTTATGATTCTTCCATATCTTGGCAATTATAAATAATGTTGCTGTTAATAGCAGGGTATATGTATTTTTTGAATTAATTCTTATTTTGTGTTTGACTTTACTCCTTTGATAACTATATAAGTTTAAAAAGCTAAAGCTTTAAATGTTCTTAGAAACAATGAACAGTACATATATGTAAATTTTAAAAATATGTGCAGTATATTGTGTATATATATTTACATGCAATACATTGTATATGTGCAGTCAAATTGTAACAATTCTACCTAATAAAACTAAAAAAACCCTAAAAAATTATTAAGTCTATCAATTTAGACCTTCAACTTGGCACAACTTAAATTCAGTTATTTTAAATTATAAGATACAAAGAAAAGTTAAACACTTCAGCTTTCAATTTTTTATTTTTAAAAATAAAAAATTTAATAGTAAATAACTTTAATTAAAAAATAATTTTAAGTCATACAAAACAATAACAGCCTGGCTGGATTCATATAGCTCTTTAACCTTAAAATAATTTAATAAGCCATTTCTTGGCATTAATAATAAAATACACAAATTGATTGCAGGCTTCTTAAGCACCAGGCATTGTGCTAAGTACTCTAGATGCTGCCTCATTTAGTCCTTACCCCATTTTACTCACAAGAAAACAGGCTTAGTAAAGTTAAATGACATACCCATGGTCATAGAGTTAATAAGACTGGAACCTGGGTCTGACCAACTCCAGATGTTTAGAACCATCTTCCACTCTTCCCAAATATATATACATTTCTCAATTCATCTAGTTTTTTTTTTTTTCCCCTTTCATAGTCACCTGGAATGAAGCAACTTTTCAAGTGGTGATAATATAAACAGGTGTTTGTTGTTTTTGTCCTTTAGTGTTTTGCGTTTTTTTCTTCTATGTGCTGAATCATTTAATCAAGTTGTTAAGTCCCCAAACACCTTCAGTGTTCTAGAAAGAGACCATTTTATTCTTGCTAAGTCATCTATGTCCAAAAAGGAAGAGAGATGGTTGATTGATGAAGCCTACTCTTAGTCACTTGCTGTTGCTGACACTAGTTTTTTTCATTACTTGTTCCTGACACAGCAATTTCTTTAATTCTCACAACAACAAAAAGTTCTTACCAGTTTCAGTTATGTAAATTTTGTTGTCTATTTGGTAACTTGGCATGATGTTTCTCTTTATTTTTCACCACTGCAGAGCACTGATGCGAAAACAGCTTTTTGCATCTTGTGAAAGTCTGGATGCCTGATCTGAGGGCAGACAGCGGAAGTTTCCCATGGAGAAGCCAAGAGGCTGCAAGAGGAAGCCTGGGCTTGGGGGTTTTTGATAGCCACCAATAGCCCCTAAAATGCTGACCAAAAGCTTTACTTTGCAGTTATGCAAAAACTTCACTTGTGTTAAACTCAATTCTCAGACTGGATAAATATAAGTTAGGATCATTCTTGTAAGCTTTTCCAAGGTCCAAATAAGTTAGTTCATATCTAGGGAAGCATATTTCATGTCTATGGCACCATAAACAAAGGGTTGATTTGGTGTTCATTCTTTTATAACAGTATCCTTTATTATCATGAGAATCCAAACCCATAGCTGCTTAATGAGAGCACATAAATAAACTAACCATGCATCCACATACTAGAGGCTGTGCTGGGAGTGAGACCAGTGAAAAATAGGGAAAAAATAAACGAAAAACAAATTCAGTCCAGTTGGGCTCAAGTCCAGATTTAAATCCAGCAATGGTTGAATTTAGTTGTTCAAACTGCCTCACTGCTGATGTCTGTATTTGGTGTTATACGTTATGAGAGCTGTCATTTTGGCGTTACACATTAATGAGTGTTATCATTTCCTTAAAAGCATACAAAAGTCCCTGGAAGACAAATAATTGAGCTCAGACTTTAAAAATTATAATTTCTTTATTTGGAATAAGTAATAATGTGATTCAAAAGTCAAAAAGTTACACCAGTAAAATTCTCCCACTATAGACCCAATATGCTACCACAAAGGCAACTGGTTTTAACAGTTTCTCATGCATACTTTCAGATATATGTTTTTTATACAAGCAAATATATATCTACATTTTTGCCCTTTCAAAAATGCAAAATTTATATCTGAAATTACGCAGTCTACATAATATGCAAATTAAGTGTGCACCGTATACTAAGTACCTGTTGTGCAAAGTGTTCATAGTATACATGTTGTATACATAATTAATACAATGTACAAATTATAGCACATTGTACACTTCTGTAACTTTGCTAACAATAAATATATCTTGGAGATGCTTCATGTCAGAACAGAAAGAACTTCCTTGTTTGTTGATGTGGCTGTCTAATACAGTATTCTGTTTTTTGGATGTGCCACCACATTTATTTAATCAGTTCCCTTTTGATGGACATTTGGGTTGTTTCCAGTGTTTTGTTGTTATAAAGCTGCAATAAATATCCTTATACATATGTCATTTTGCACATATGAGAGTATAGCTGTAGGATAAATTTTTGCAGATGGAATTTCTGGGTCATTTACAATTTGATTGATACTGACAAATTATCTTTTTCAGGAGTTGTATCAAGTAAATGTAAGGGATCACAGATTTTCTTCGATAGTTAAGTTTATCCTGTATGAAAAGAAAAGAAGCTGCTTTCCATACTGCTATTGTCTGAATGTTGGTATCACCACTCCTAAATTCACATGTTGAAATCCTAACCGTCAGAGATGATGGTATTAGGATGATGGGGCTGTTGGGAGGTGCTTGTTATGAGAGTGAAGCTCTCATGAATGGGATTAGTCTTTTTACGAAAGGGACCCCACAGAGATCCCTTGCTCCTTCCACCATATGAAGCCATAGCAAGAAAATGCCAGCTGTGAACCAGGAAGAGGGTCCTGACCCCAACACAACCACTCTGGCGCCTTGATCTTGGACTTCCCAGTCTCCAGAAAGATGAGAAATAAATTTTGTTTATAATCCACCAGTCTGTGGTATTTTGTTATAGGAGCCCAAATGGACTAACACACACACCATCCGAGGTAGGAATCCTCTCCATTCTTCAGGGTCTGAGTTGAATCTGGCTTCCTTGGTGAAGGCATTTTAGTCCCTACTATTTCCTCCCTTCTGTACTTCACAGCATTTGCTGTCCTCTCTTCTGTCTTGATTTTTTAGAAGTCTCATCTTCTCTAACACTTGACTTATTACTTGATTCTTCCTGAATGTATGTATTGTCTCCTCAGTTAGATGGAAGCTCCACAAGGGCATGAGCCACATTAAATATCTCTGACTCCCCAACAATGCCCTGTAAATGCCTGACATGTAGAAGATGCCCAGTGAGCACTGGGACCCACTGAGATGTTTGCAATGAAACTGTGGGAAATGAGAGTGGAATTTCAGGTATCAGCACTGGTACTTTCTTTGTCTCAGCTTTGGCATGGGACGGGGGAGGAAAACTGACCCTCAGGCTACAAAGAGGGAGGAAGAGGTGGCGGGAAATACACAGAGAAAAATCTTATTAATATGTTGAGATATAACACAGTCCTGCCATAAAACATTATGGCAAACCTCTTTACGTCTTATCTTGAGAATTTTCCTGCCCCAAAATGGAGGCACTGGAACACTGTCCTAACTCAGTTTTGCCACCATTGTAGTCATCCTCAGATCCTTTGGCTCAGTCTCCAGCCTAGAGATTATGCAAGTTTAGAGACTGGGTAGATCTTCACCTCCCTTTACCTCCCCTTCAACCAGGATGCTGCTGCCTATTTCCTCAGGTCTATCTTTGTAGTAGGTGTCTCTGCTGCAAGGCCTAGGGTCTTAACATTTTCGACCTCCCCTCCCTGTCAGGTTCATTTCCTGGTTTGCCACCTGGGCTGAAAAGGTCTGAGTAGGAATTGAATCCTGGAGTCATAAGTGAGATTTCACTCCACACTCCACGCTGCTGCCCATCTCCCCAGACTGATTCTCTCCTTGGTAAGACAGGATTAGCCATTCTTATCTTCTACCAAAAGAGATCTCCTAGAGAGGTCGCATTGACTGGAAGGAGGAGGTCAGGGATTTGTTTACCGGTAATGTTTTCTTGAATGGAAATGGATATTCCGAACTTCCTGCCCATCCAACTATATTTTTCTACTATAGAATCTGCAGTCAGATCATAAATTGGTGGAAGATGGAGCCGAAATACAATAGCTTCACAAGAATAAGAAACTGGGAAGTGTATACTTCAGCCAATGTTTGGCCACTTACTCTCCATACAAAATTAACATGATGGTTTTATACACATAACATTTAAATGGCCATTGTATATTTTTCTGTTGAGGAAAAATATTTAAGTAAATAAGCAGCAAGAATTATAATAAAAACTTTTTTTTTAAATAAAGCTTCCTATTATATCACTGTAATTACGCAGTTATTTATTTTTGCCTTTTTAATGCTTCAGTTTTCCTTAACTATCCTGATTTGGTAGCTCTTCAGGTAAATGTGATGCCCTTTTTTGGCATGCCTCATTGCCAGCCCATGGCATTAAATGAGATAATGTGTGTAATCCCAGTGCCTGGCATAGAGTACATGCTCAATAAATGGTAATTATCATAATTGCTAATGATAAAACTCCACCACTAACAGTTCAGTTTGGTCAAACCTCTTTAAAAATATAAATAATTCTGGAAATATTTAAATTATAATGGAGTAATTTGGTTTGTATTATTAATTTCCTTGAAACTTTGGGGGCCTGGAGTGGGGAAAAGTTACAAAACCAGAATGTATCTGTCTTCACAAATTTGGTCAGAGATATCTATAGTGAAAAAGCTAACTTTGAATTCTAACTTTTAAAATGGTAGTAATCTATAAGTTTTCTAAAATATTTAGATAAAAATATATTTGGCCCACTTGTGGCAGATAATCACATGCTTGTAAAATGGATTGGAGGAAAAGCTTAATGAAAGCTTATGGTTCATTTTCAGGCTAACTTTCCTTTAATACTGGACCCCCTCCCCCAAAGTCACAAAATTCCATCCAGAACCATGACTACTAAAACCAGCCAGGAGGACTGGTCAGAAAGGTGAAACATCCTGATGCCCACCACACATTTTTATTGCTTTGATTTCTAGCAGTGGCATAAATATTATATCATGGTCATTACTATAAAGATACTAATACTCTTTCTTTAGAACCACCTAGAATCTGACATATTCTTAGAAACAGTCATCATTTTTTGATAGTGTCTAATTCAGAGAAATGATTAAAAGTTTCTTTAAAGTAACCTTGATGACTAAGTAATCAAGTTAGCTGACACATTAAATCTTCTTAGAGTCCTACCTGTACCAGGTCTTAATCCTCAATTTGACTTCTAAGTTTTTCACTTTCTTTTCAGAAACTGATGACTGAAATATACCCAGCTTCATATGCACAGCCTTGCATATCTATGTCTACTGATCTGACATTACTCTTGTAAAGGAAAGCCCGTTCATTTCCCTATAGTTCTCTTAACGACCACTCCTCTCCATCTCCCTTCCTTCAGATCTTCAATTTGGATGACACAATTTTTACTCTTTTCTTGGTATTGTCCCAAAGGAAGTTATTGAGTGAGAGAGGATGAAAATTTTCAATCCTTTAAAAAATTATTTTGATATTTTTAATCACACAAGATTCAAGAGTATGCTGTGTAAACATAGAAGCTATGAAAAAGAGAACTAAGAAGGTGGCTGAAGATTTTCCAAGTAACTGTCTCCACTGGGATGTTAACCTGGGAATGGTTTTATAAAACATGTAGAAAATAAGAAAATGGACATGTGGATTCATTGAGGAGCAAAATAAATAAGAATATTTTATTAAATGACAAATGCAGAATTAGGTATCATCTCTGCCTATGCCACTGACAATGAAATAAGACAAAGGGATAAAGTGCCTTGCAAATCCAACACCACAAGAAGGCATTAAGATTTGGGAATGAAGTAAATAGACTTTACATCTTGCTGAACCAGAATCCTCGCTTGTACTTCACACAAAGGGTCTTGTCACATAAACAACAGATATTGTACACATAAACATGTACAAAAAAGATAACAGAAGGAATTCTGCTAGAGAGTCTGTTTCTTCAGCCTTGATACGAGGCAAAGCAAAGGTTTCCCTTGTCAGGTAGATGGCTAAGAGGGAAGAAATAGTCTGGAACCTCCTGAGAGGGCATCTGAACCTTTGGAAAGCAATGTTTTAGGACGCCTGTGTAGTGGTGAGAACTGGTGGAACGCAAGGGTTCAGGCATAGCTCATGGGCCTTTTCTGGCACAAATGAGGGTCTAAGATCAAGGTACCCATACTAAAATTTCCCCAAAAGAACATGTAAGTTTGCAAGTGCAACATCAAAGTCAAGCTAAAACTCAAGAGAAAGCAGAAAAAAACAAGTTCCAGACAGGATTCTATCATACAGAGTTAACAATAAAGACATCCTTTAGGGCTAGTTTGACCTCACTGTACCCTGGAAAACTCATTTTGAGAAACACTCTCTCCTTGAGAAACACAAAATGAACCAAATCCAAACTTAGTCACAGAACAAGTACTCAACAAATGTTGATTGTCTAAATGCAGATATAGCAACTATTTAGCACATACCAAGTTGTATGAGAGATACTAAGAGGCTATGGAAAAGATGACTTAGAAACAAACAAGACATAGTGCTCAGCCCCTGGGAACTTCAAATTTGTTCTGTCTGTTACATAAGAAGTAGTATATTAAATAAAAATAGCAAAGTGCACAGCAGATGCATAATGTATTACAACTTATATGAAAAAGAGCAAAAAACTAACAACGTATATACATTTTACAAATATTTCCACATATATTCATAGAATATCTTTGAAAGAAAAAAGACAAAAGACAAGAATGGTTTCTTCTGGAATGGAAAACCAAATGAGTAAGAGGATGGAATGGAGCCCTATTGGACTTTTTAAATTTTAAATCATGAAAAAGTATGAATTCAAAATTCAATTGTATTTAAATAAAAAAGAAAACTAAACAATTCTGGACAGTATATAAATAAGCATCAAATTGCATGACAAAGGCAAGCAAATCAGGGGTAAATATAACGATAGAAAAGGAATTCAGGAGCTGTTTTCCACAATTTTAAAAAAAGTTGACTTCTCATAAATTAAAACTGCTTTGATTAATGAAATGTTTAAATATTTTCAAATGTCCAGGAACACACTGGCTGGCCACCCAGAGCATCCCCTCCTCTGGCAGCATTCTAGACTTTCCTCCTCACACCATCATTCTCCTCCACTACTTTATGCTATGATACTGCACTACACTGAAGTAATACTTGTTTTTTTTTTTCTCCTTAAATCTCCGGGCAGAGCTTCGCTCAGCTGGCTCCTCACACAGCAGAACAGAGGGTCGGACTGGCGGCTCAGCTGGCGGGCACACCGCTCCCTCCCTCCTGGCCTCGGAGGTGAAAGAGGAGGGAGGGAGAGGGGCGGGGCAGGAGCGACAGGCACGGCAACCTCGCTCTGGGCCCCCTCCCCAGCCAGCACGCCCGCGAGCCAGGCCAGGCAGGAGCCACGACACATGCTACATTTTCTTATTGATGTCCCCATTATACTACGTGCTCCTTGAGGAGAGATGCTTTATCTTGCTCACATCTGTAGACTCTCTGCCTGGCAGGGTGACTGACATGCTAAGGCACTACCTAAATGTTTGTTGAATGAATTAATTTCTTAAAATAAAACACATCTGTAAATTTTATTCTAAAAGGACAGTGGGTGACAGTCTTGAAAATCTGAGGTCTGTTATTTATTGTCTTGGGCAAGTTACTTTATCTCTCTGCTCCCTCAGCTGCAAAATGGGTATAATAATAGTGCTTACCACAACACCCTTGTAACAGGGATGAAATGAGACTATGTGTATACATAGTTGTAAAGCTGATAATTAAATGTAACAGCTATTTTGGTAACATCTTATTCTGAGGTCTGAGAATAAGATTATTCAAGTCAATCCAAGTATCAATGGGTTATATAAAGTAATATCCTATGCAAACAAGTGGTTCATTATCTATACTTCCAATATGCTGATAGTTATAAAGTATATCAAGCACTTCACAAATAGTATATATTCTACTGGACTCACACAATTCTATAATCAGTAAGTTTGGTTTGGTAACAAGATTTAACTTAGGCTACAGTATATCTTCAAAAGAAGTCACCCACAATCACACTCACATGACAAGACCACTCAGACTCAAAATAAATAGAAATAACTCATACTTAAATAGTGTTGCAACATCAGGACTCACAATCACCCAGAAGACAACACAAAATATTAAGTGAAGGCAAAGGGCCCTTCTGCAGGAACTGACCATTAATTCAGGGAATCTCAACCTGTTTTCCTAGGATGAGTGATGGACAGTTTGTACGTGGAGGTTCATCATGCAGAAGCGTCCTTCCTCCTTTTCATTTGCGTTGATGAGTCATTTTGAAGTACCAAGCTTTCCTTGCAGGCCACCCTTTGTTCTCCTCCTCTTCTTTCCCAGCTTCCATTTTCAGAGCTTGGGCCTTTTAAGTTCTACATCATCTGCCTACTTCATGCCTCTGGTCATGCTCAGCCCTGACGAACTCAAACGACAGGCTAAGAACCCCTCTTTAAGATCAGAAGTTTCAATGCTGGATTACGTCTCCTCAAACTGGGGATCTGGAGAGTGATAATGAGAAACATAAGTTATATTTGCTAGATGATACAATAAACTTGCAATAAGAGAAAGAAACAGGTTATATTTATGCCTAATTCCCTTTCTATGATAAAGTGTAGCCAACCATTCTGGTTTGTCAGGAACTATCCTGGTTGTAAAACTGAAAGTCCTGTCCTGAGAAAACCCTTAGTCCTGGGCAAATTGGGATGGTTGGTCACCCTAGGATGCTCCAAACAACATCCACTCATTAGCTTTACAACACAAATGAGTGCCATGGGCCACATAATGAAACCTGCTTGAACTTGTCCAAGATAATCAGACTTTAAACTTGGGCTCGTTGTGAAGTTTGGTTTCTAATTACATTTTTAAAAAAGAATTAGAAATCTTAACTATAACTTTCTTCCCAGTTCAATCATCTCAGTGAGGTCTTCGTTGATCTTTTGTAAATGTAGACATTTGTGGTAAAATGGATTTAAGTGAATAGGTTAAGAGTAAGGTTCTGCGATCAGGCTAGTGGGCCCCAAAGTCTGATTTTTGTTAGATTTGTGTTCTTGGGCAATTTATATTATCTTCTTGACCCTCTGCTTTCTCTCCTATAAAATGGGGATAATTGATTTTATGGCAGGGGGAGATTAAATGAGGTAATGCACATGAAGCAGTTAATATAGTGCCTGATACACAAGTTTTACCTATTTATCTATCTACCTACCTACCTACCTATTTGTCTATCATCACCCATCCACATAAATCAACTTCGTCCCCTTATTACAGGGAGATGTTAGGATGCAGAGCAACAGAGACTTAGCAGGGAGAAGCTGCCTCCTTCCCTCACCTCCCCAAAAGGCCATCCCTAAATCTTAGACTGTGGGAATAGTTCTTGAGTAGGGAGGCAAAGAGGAGCCAGTAGTTCCAACAGTCAGCATTATGTAAAGTGAGGGGAGAGTAAGGCTGATAACTTTCTCCTTGTTATTACTTTAACTTTTGGTTTCCTTTTCCTTCAACTTCTGATCCCCGCTAAATTCTTACCATTTTGTTTCCTTGAGTTTGTATCTCGGGTGACACATTTTTCCACATCCATCATTCTCACTTGAAAAAAGAAAAGTTATTTTTATTTCCACATATCACAACTCTACATCCCACACGGTGACTCAAGTTTAAATCCCATGTCCTTATGAAACATTTTTAATCCCTTAGGAAATCTGGTAGACTTCCTTATTCCATGAGTCCCAACCTCTGAGGTTAATTCAACAGTTTAGGGCACATGCTTTTGTTCCTAGATTTTCTTCAGGTGTATATACTTTTATTTTCCAACCCTACCCCAAAGATGGACCATATCCTGAGATACCTTATTATACACTGATTTCCTAACACTTCCTAATGCCAACTAATTATTTTTCACATGGAAATGCAAGTTGGCAACAGCAACCTCTTGAACAAATCAATTCTATCTCAGGATCTTCCTGTCACTGAAACTTGGTCCTTATATTCTGCCCGATTGTCTCAGTTCTGTTAAGTACTCCTTCTTTAGAAGAAGCTGACCTCCACTCCCTCAATTACACCACTTCCCAGATCTACCCACCCTCTTAAGGGGTTGTAGGGAATTTCTCAATGACTCCTGGAATTCCCTTCCATTTTTCACTTCCCTATTTGACATCAGATAACTCTGTACACAGATCATCATTGGCTCCTTTGGTGTACTTCTCAAAGTATTAGGGAAATGTTTGATCTGAATCATCTTAAAATGAGAGGAAATTATTTGAATGGATGCATTTTCCTTAATTTTAATTGGTCCCTTAGGTAAATAGAAAACACACATGAAAATTATCTTAAAAAGCATATAATACCCTTAGGCAGAAATCTTGCAAAATACTCTACAGTAAAAGTATCACTACTCTACATAATGAACTATGTTTATTACTTAAAGCTCCCTGAAACCAGCTCAGTATAACAGTGCAACTCACGCAAGACAAATTTAACTGAAATCAACAAGCTTTTTAGCTTTTTCTCTCCTGTAAGTCTGTGGTTATTTGCATGACAGAAAGAAACTGTATGACAACCTCCACACACACCTTTTCTCTCACCCCTCACCCCTGTACTCATGATCTTCACCCAGCAATCGTGCACAGCTTCACTATAACTGCTATGAAACAATGGAATGTCTGTGCACCACCTCGCAGAGAGGCAAGTCAGCTTTGCTTGCAGTCATGATCCAACTCTAACTCCCTTGGAAATGTTACTGCAATATTCACTGTCACCCTCCAATGTGGGTGATGCTGCAGAACAGCAAAACAAGCAGGACTGGAGGAAGAGATGACACACAGGTTTGTGTGGTGGTATAGGTAAAACCTACTTTGCATAATTGAAAGTTGGCCCTGGAAGGGAAGGTTAAGAGGTAGGCATTGAATAAATCACCATTTCCTGCTGGAGGCACCCCTAGCATGTTGGATAGGGCAATTCCTTATTACATGGGATTGTCTTGCGTGTATCAGCAGATTTAGCATTCCTGGCTCTGCCTACTAAGTGACATTGTGAAAACAGTACCACCCTCATACATTTCTCCACAACCCCCAGTGGAGACTAATGCAATAAAGGAAATACCATCTCTTTTTAGACAGAAGATGACTGTCAGGATTACACCAAGAACCAACAGGGCAGCGCCCAGAACCACCAAGTGAGTCCTCTTTTTCGCTGGATCCACATATGGCTCTGAAAAACAAAACAAAGGAAAAAGAAATTGATAAAAAGATAAAATCTTCTTGGGAATGGGCCAAGAGAATAATCATTTTTGAAGTTTAATTTAGGTTAGCTGCAGGTTAATTTTCTTAAATACTGAAAGTTCCTGGCCAGTGAGTGGTTGGAGTGCTGAGATACCTCAGATACAAAAATAGGAGCAGCATGGAAAATTGGAAGCAGCTCAGGCTTTGGACAGGTGGACCTAGGGTTAAGTTCTGGTGCCAATCACTAGCTTTGAGATCTCCAGCAAGTCCTTTAACCAGCCTATAAAATGGAAATGATAATGAAATTTTTGTGACACTAATGTTTATAAAGTGCTTTTCACAGGGAGTGGCTGCTCAGTACTATATGGTAGCCTCGATTATTTCATTTCTTGCATTCTTTACTATAAAGCCTAGCAGCTGACTGTACATGGCAAAGATGGAACACAAAGGCCAACTAGCACTGCCAAAGAGCTCCAACTTCTCCATATCTGTGGCCATGACTGGGGACCATTGTTTGCTATCTTTTTTCTCCTCCACAGTTGGCATATCTCAGGACATCTAATCACTGGCACTTCTCACCAGTCTCTCTGTCTCCAGTCCCATGCAGAAAGGAAAGGAGTCTTATGTCACATGACTCTCAGAGACGGCTAACTCCCGCCTCCCACCATTAGCCATGATGCCTGACTACCTAGTTCAAGCTCTAAACTCACAACAGCAGTCAGCCTTTCTCTAATGGCTTGCAGTTTACAAAGCCTGTTCATATCTATTTTATTTGAGTCTCAAAAATAACTTTAAGAGTTAGGTGACACAGGCATTTAAAAAAAACCTCCAGGGTACCCATGAGGAAACAGACTGAGAGTAGTTAGGTGAATCACCCTAGGTCTTCTCACAAATAAGCTGTCATAAAACAGCTTTTAGATGGCAGAAACAAATTGGTGCAGCTCCAACCAAAGCCAAAGTGACTCAGACCCAAGTAAGAGCATCTCTTTAATTTTCTAAACTTTTTTGTTCATAGGTCCATCCTGGATTGTTGTTTCCTATTGTTTGACTTTTCAAACCAATTTTTTTTTAAGTCGTTTTCTCTGAAGTACTAAGTTTTGCTGTCAATATCTACTGGGGGAAAGGTAGTGAGAAGTGATTCTTGGAACACTGCTGGGTTTATAGTAACATCATGCTCACCAGTCTCACTTTCTCTAAAGATCTGAGCCTCTCACCAGACTCTGCATCCTGCCCTACCCAATTGTATAGGAGAGTGAGATTTAAAAAAAAAAAAGTTGAATCTGTGAAAATAAGAATCTCAAGTCATTTTCATACACAGTAACTAATTTAACCCTATGATGGCATTGCCCAGTAGTTTATAACTATATCAGAAAAAGTAAGCACATAGAAGTCTAGTCACTTGTCCAGGGACTTATGTCCAGTTGCCTTATGTCCTATGCACTAAGCAGACTGCTTTGAGTTGGAAGGTCACAGACTACCTTGGGGGAGGCAGGGAGTGAGGGGATAGGGAAGATCTCTCTTGTTTGGAATAAGACAGAAAAGTACATTCCATTTGCTTCCTGCCACAGAAACCATGGAAAGAAAAGAAGCAGCTCTGATGTGCTCAGATTTCGATTCCTAAAACATGGCCTGAGCTGAGCTTTCCTCTCAGGTGATCCCCTAGGTCCCCCAGCCACAAGATCATTTCCTACATGAAATGGGATTGCCTGTTTTCTTATCTATTTCCTGGAGAGTGTTAACTGTGTTTTATCTTCTATGAGCCCCCAATGCCTGGCATGTAGAGCATATTCAATAAATATTTGCTGAATGTTTATTAAGTAGCAATATGACTTGGTTGAATGGAGGTGAGGAAGCAGGATGCATTTTGTAAATATAATGTTGTTATTCATTCATTTAACAAACAATGAATGCCTACGATGAGCAGGCATCTCAGGCTAGATACCACGGGACAGTACAAGACACATTTTAATTGAGACATTCAGAATATTACCTGGGATGACCAACTCAGCTGTACTGTTTTCCTCATGACCTAACCTCCGGAAAATGCAGTAGAAAATCTCATTAGCTGTTGTGTTGATTCTCAGCGAGCTGGTCACATTGAAAAGCTTCTCCTCCCTCTGGGAACTGGTGACGGTGGTTTTGCCACTCAGGACTCGGTGGTCACTGCTTGTCCAGATGACTTCAGCCTCAGGGTAACCCTCAGCCTGACACGTTAGTTCGTGTTCAGCCGTGACTGGATCCATAGAAATTCTTTGGTTGATTTTGCGGTATGGAGCTAGGTCATGAGCAAAAAGGCATGGCTTTAGCTTAGCACGGAATGAGACATGTGGCTTGGTGCTGTCTACTTTAGAAAGAATGTCAATCCAGGCTGTTCTCAGAGAAATAAGCTTAATGTTCAGACATCTCAGCATGTGGGAAATACCTGGTAGTTCTGCCTCATCTCTTCTATTTATACTTGAGCCAAGTTTGGGCTTAAAGGAACAACTATCTTGCTATAAGAAGCATATTGCTATTTTCATTGGGCTCAAAGTAAATGTACAGATTAAAGAGAACTGTTATTTTTAAATCAGCAGTCTTTCTATCCAAACATAAAATATGTCTGTCCATTTACTCAAGTCTTTGTATGTTTCTCGATAAAGTTTTATAGTTTTTACAAAGGGCCAATCCATTTCTTCTTAAATTTATTTCTGGATCTTTTCTTTTTGTTGTTGTAAATCTGTCTTTATAAACATAAGCCTTTCCAGCACTGTCCAGCACTCTTTTCTTATACATTATTTAATAAACAGAAAATCTCATTTTGATGTGCCATTCACTTCTTCAACTTTAGGTTAATAAGAAATTAGGTATGAAAACAACATTATGCCATTGTAAAAATTGATACATGGTCCTAAATGATACTTTTTAAAGTTTAAATGTATTTTTTTAATTTTAGAATAGTTTTAGATTTACAGAAAAGTTGCAAAGATAGTACAGAGTGCCCACATACCTCCCACCCAGTTTCTCCTATTGTTAACCTCATACGTTACCATGGTACATTTGTCCTAAGGAACCAATGCTAGCACATTACTATTAGCTAAACTTCACACTTTGTTCCATTTCACTAGTTTTTCCATAATGTCCTTTTTCTGTTTTAGGATCTCATCTAGAATACCATGTTATGATACTTATTTTTTAAAGTTTTTATGCTGGTTATTTTAATATATCATTTAAGTATACTCGAGGAAGAAATTTTAATTAATTTTAGACCATTAGCTTGGGACCCTTTTAGGATTGAGATATCCAATGTACTGAATATTGAACTTTATTCATGTTTATTCATTACAAGTATGTGAACATGTTATTATTCTGTTGGTATAACCTTTATTTTACTCTTAATATTTTAGTGTAATCACTAGTGGTCCACCTAGAGCCTTAATTCTCCACTCTTTTACCAAAGACACAACAATGGTTTTGTGATATGATATCTTTAGAGATTTAATACAAAACAGTCACGATCAAACAAAACTGAAATAATGATGTGATGTTTTTGTGCTCTTAAATCAATGAAACCACCAATGGAAACATTGGAAATCAACATAATCACAATTTCAAACCACATAAATAATGGTTCTCATGAGAACTTGAGTCCTCAACCTTGTATCTGTTATGTTTAAGAAACTTTTAAAAAAAAATGAATCCACTGATTATACCTTATGAAATAATATTACCATAACAGGTTCTTATACTACATAGCTTGATTTCTAGACAATTAAAATTCCAAGCGTAGAATCAGTTAGTAGTAAACTTTGAGGGTAAAATATTTGATTTTTTACTCTTCTGTTATCATTTTTTAAAGAAATAAGAATAAAGGAGAATGTTGTTTCATGCCTGAGCATATGTTTAAATGTGGCTTACCTCTAAGGGCCCAATAAATTAGTGGATTCATTCTACTCACTAATTAAATACCCATTGCATTAGTCTCTCAAGTGGGGCACAGGTATTGGGATATAACAAGAAAGTATTAGAACCTCCACTAATATTTATTTTTATCATAAAAATTAATAATCTAAGCTTAATAAACTTGACTGATTGACACTGGGTCTCACTTTGTGTGCCATATGTGGGTCTTACAAAAATAGGGGAGTTTTCTAACACCAAAGGGAGAACAGTGACTTGTTTGGGAATATTATAGATTTTCAGATTCTCTCATTTAATTTTAACTAAACTAGCCTGCTTACAAAATGAACACTTAATTACTTTTAATTAATCAATTATTAGTAATGAATTAATTTAAATATTAAAGTAATTTAAAACTAATTTTAAATTTTCCCACAAAGAAACAGGATTGAAGATATTACCAATAATTCAAATACAAACCAAAAGGAAGTGACAGGAGTGTGGTAAACACAACTTTATGAAGTAAGACGGTAGGTACCTAATTGGAACTGATAAGGTATTGGTTAAAAAAATCTCAAGATTGTCAAGACCATCTACCTTTGTTAAGAGAATTTCACCTAAGGTATATTATGCCTTGATATATTAGCTAATGATAGTGAACCATCATAATTAGTAAGACATTGAAAATATTGTTTATTAAATTTTCATTTTATCTTTTAAAATGTCTATTTTTGTACATTTATAAAATGTACAATGTATTAGGTTGAATTATATGAAATTGATGATGTTCAATTTCTTTTTACCTTTTAAAAATACCAATTTCTTATGATATAACCCTATATATCAGCACAAGTAAATTCTTTATAAACACACACATACACACACACACACATTAGTTTTAACATGCTGTACTGATAGGGTAGGTAATCAAAAACATTTTCAGACTCCTGGTTTACTAGATCTAGCATACACATGTGCTAATGCAACTGTTCTATCAAGACCACAAAAAGCTGAAAAGTAATTCTGAAGTCAATGTACCACTCAATATATACTCTGGAGGTACAAATACAGGAAATAAAACCTAGTTGTTAAGGGCAGAGACTTCAGAGCCAGATTGCTTGAGTTTAGTACCTGGTTTCATCATTTGACAGGAGAATGAACTTTGCAAATAACTTAATTTCTTTGGATCTCACTTTCCTCATTCATAAAATGAGAAGAATAACACTACATATCATTGTATCTAAAATGCCACTTACTGAAAGACACACTCAGATTTCAAGGATAGTAAAATGTGAAAAACATGACCTGATAAAGCCCCTACTCCACAGAGTCATTTGAGGATTAAATGAGATAATAAAGGCAAACTGCTTAGGACAGGGCCTGGCATGTAAGCACGACCTAAGTGTTCATTACCACGGCTACTACTGCTAGAGCTGCTCTTCTTCTGAGTATTACCATTTAAATGCACTCACGTGGCATTCTTTAGAAAGTACTGACAGCTCCTGATGAACAGTCTTAGAAATAAATTTTCATGTATCCATGTTTCAAAAATTTTAGGCTTATCCTATTTGAGGAAATATGTCATTCATTCATTCATTGCATTCATTCAACAAATATATTTTGTGTGTTATTGTGACACTACTACTCTCATATGCCAAGTCCCAAGGATATAGCAATGAACAAAACGACAAAATCTCTGTGTTTGTGGACTATATATTCTAGAAGGAGAGAGATAATGAAATATATAGGTATATATATATGACATATTAGATGAGGATAAATGTTACAGGGAAAACTTAAACAGGGCTGGTTGATGAATGTGGGGGAGAGATGGGCTTGGTCAGAAATGATAGTGGTTAATCCTTGGTCCAATGAACACATTAGCTTTAATAGGATAACTACACATAATTTGTTCTTTCAGTTGCCTAATCCCATTTAAGTTCTTGAAAGTATAAATGCTCATTTCATTTTCCCTATTAGTTTCAATGTTTAAGGGAAAAAAAATTCAACTCAAAGTCTGATGCCTGAGTGTCTGGAATTTAAACAAACATTAAAGGTGCAATAATACCCAAAGTGATAACAATAATTGAGTTAATCTAAAACTAAATGCTTTCAAATTTCAGTTTCGAAATGTTTCACCTTTGAAATCCCATGGTGAGTAAACTCCCTGTGGGGAAGCTGTGTTACCAAATGTTTGCAGTGATGGGAAGAGAAGCCTGCTGGCGTTACTGTGAAATTATTTGCATGTGGAGGTGACTCAGGAGTTCTACTTCCTTGAGTTGTAAAGCTCATGCAAGATGGTCACCAAACTTCTTTGGTGACACTGCCTCAATGCAATTGAAACTTGGTGGCTATCTTGCTTTCAGTGCATTTCAACCTTCAAGACCACTGTGTGCAAATGATAACTAGATGTACTGGGACCAGGATGCCAATTTAGTAATTTTTAATACAAAATGGAATCGTCAAACAAATCACATCCTCAAATCCGGTTGGTCATTTCCTTTGTTCTATCAAAGATCTGTCCTTGGAAAAACCATCAATGCCGAAAGAGTTCCTATTGTGTCAAACCATAGCAAAAGAAATTACAAATCCATAAGCAACGTTACAGATCCCAGATAACCTAGAAGAACACCCTTTCTCACTACAGGGACAGCTGTCCCACTCTCTACATACTCCCTAAAGGCTGAGGAGAGACTCTTTCTGGAAGCAGGAAATTACACCCTATACTTCCTTCTATCTGACTGCCAGACTTATGCTCTTCCTCCCCACCTGAGATCCAGCAATGCTGACTGTTCATGGAGCTAAGTCTTGATAATTTCTTTAATGTCCTGAAACAAAGTATGCTTTGATGTTTGCTGATGGACTGAAGAAAAGTTGAAAATCCCTACCTGGGATCCCAGCAGCTTGCTTTCATAAATATCTGTTCTAGAGAAGCACATAGTAAGATACAATTAAAATTAAATCTATGCCACAAGGCAAGTGATATTTTTCTTGACAACAGAAACATTGAGCTAGAATTAGAGATACAGCAATGTACCATAAAGTAGATGCATTTCACCTACTCCCTATATAATTTTGATTTTGAGTTTATAATTATTAGTTATCCCTCTATGATAAACATAAACTTTTCTACTTATATTACTGACCTTCAGATTGATGGTACTTAGGCCAGGAATAGAAAGACCGAGGATTGAGATTTAATTTTAGTCACATATTAAAAGGTCATCATGTAAACAAAAGAAGCAGGCAGATAATCTCAAAACTTTAACTTGAGAGGATAAACTTCAGTTCAATATCAGAAAGAGATTTCAATAGACTGTGGAAGGGAGGTCCAAATGACAAGAGTATCACTATAAGAACTATGTGAGCAGAAGATCCTTTGGAGGAATTTCTGTTCTTTGGGCATTTGTATTAACTGCTTTTGCCTTGGATCCTTTGAGCCCTCAACTCTATAAACCTTAACAGTGAAAGCAAAGGTAGTTAGCTAGGGTGTTTTCCTTTATTTAGCTAGAGACAACCCAAAACTATGAACCCAGGTGACCTGATGTCATAGTCATAGGTCAGTACCCACGAATTTGACACTCACAGTTTCTCTTCAACACTCCAAGGTAACATTGGTATAGATTTTTAAGATGAACGTGTGCCCAGTGAGCATAATTTATACTATCTGAGGAAGAAGAGTTTATTCAATACTTGACATGATTTTTTTTTTTTGACTTCACAGATTGACTTCAAGTCTTTTTGCATGTGAACCTGACAATGAGGTTTGCTTTTAATATATTTATTTGGGTTTGACATAGAGAGATTCGAAGGAAAGAAAATGCTGGCAGATCTCATAAATTTAAAAAATGCGTATTGCATTTAAAAATTCCTGGAAGTACACACAAAGAGTGATTATTATCTTTTAATGCCATGGAAGATAGTAGTGAAAGAAGAAGAGACACTTTTGCGGTTTATTTTATTCCCTTCCATGGTATCTGAATTATTTGCAAGTATATGTATTACTTTTATAATAATAAAGTAAAGACTAGGAATTTATTTTTAGGAAAACTGAACATAACATGAAACATGGCTCTGTCAGGCTTGCCTGGGGAATTCCAGGGACTGTCAAACAGTATGTACTCAAGCAATGCTCATTGGATGGTTGTATGAATGAGTGAATGAAGAGACTGCTGCTGTGAAAAGGCTGGACTTCCAGGAATGAAAAGCTCTCAACATTGGAATGTGGTTTTAATAAAGGCTGTGCCTCTTTAACTATAGTAAGTCTTACCATTGACTTTCAAAGTAATCCGCTTGTAGTCGGCACCTCCATAGCTGATCAAGCAGCAGTAAACACCTGCATCCTGCAATTTCACGTCTGTGATCTGAAGTGCGGCCTTTCCCAAGAAGAGCTGGTCCTTCAACAGCTGGGCCCTCTGGCTGTAGCTACTGTGCTGAACATTCAGGTCTTCCTCCCCATTCACAAATTGAATAATTTTCTTATCCTCCATTTCCCAGTAAACAACTAATGCCAACAGGTTTAATTGTTTGTCTACTGGAAATTTGCATTCCATTGTCACATTGCTGCCATACTCTACCACATACAGGTCCTTGGGAACTGTGATAGTAAATGCTGAAAAGAAAGATGACCAATCTTCAGAAGATGGCAAATTCCTCAAAAAATTTATAAAATGAGCGCAGGGTTTATAAACGCTTTGTCTGGTCACTGACGTGATAACTGCATTTAAGGACCTACTTCCCTGAAATAAGTATTTTACTCAGTGGACTTAAGACATATTTTAGGATGCTAGTTAGAATAATAGAACTAGCTAAACAAGTTGTCCCAAAATTCATAAACATATATTACTATAGAACTATTACAGTATTATACTATAGAACAATATATATTATAAGGGTACTTATAACCAGGGAGACTTTGGACAACCCCAGAATGTCATTTGACTAGACACCTATTTGCTTTTTACGTAGTCTACATCATAGATTCCAGTAGTCCTGGCTTTTTACTGCCCTAAATTCTTAATCAGTTGTCAGGCTGGAGGTACATGAAAGTAGAGATTTAGGGAGGGTCTCAGGATGATGCCAGTACTGTGTTATCCTGATGCTCTGTATATACTATAATTCTTCCTTAGGATATACTCATTGGGAAAAGCAGGTCATAGAGCAAGGTGGATAGAATGATCCTGCCCCTGCTTAAAACAAACATGTAAAAGTATACTCTTAGGTCATTTCCCCAGATATTTTCAGTAATTATCCTTGGGAAATGGATAATGGATAGTGAGTAATGCATAAAAGGATATGGGTTAATTTTGTTTCTTTCAGTGTGTCCATACATTCTATATCTTTGTCCAGTGAAATGGGCTTATGAAATGTTTTTGAATTATAATGAAGGAAAAATAGAATGTCCTCTATAAAAAATTACATCCATTTTTATTGTTTGTTTTTATCTTATAGTTAAAATATTTAAAATACAAAACCTAATGAAAGGATCTTTACCTTTCATGTCTTACCTTTCAGCAAACAACAGTAAGCCACGAATGTAAAAACACTACATATCCTCATTTTTCTGGAATGACCTAATTATGGAAAACACAAAAAGGAAACTGCTTTACTCAATAATTTAATACCCAAACATTATGGGGCTTGGCAGTTCATACTGAAATAGTCTTCAGATAAGCAGACAATGACTGATTTCTAAGTGTTGAAATTCAGCGTGGAATTTTAGAAATTCAATACCTTCACTTAATATATCATAGCCATATAAAGCCAAATGAAAAAAAAAAAAGGTACTATCTCGAGAATTTGTAAGTTTAATTACAAGGCCTGAAAAAAACTTGTACACTAAGAAAACGCCAAGAATAAAATATTACACCAAAATCCTCTCAACTATTTTATGTTTTTTCTATAGTGTAACATATCAAGAAATCCAAACTGCCTTATACAAAATTTCAAGGCAAGGAGAATCTGACCTGCATATTTCCTACACTTCAATGCCTTTTTTTCTTCCTAACAGCTGAATACTTTCATCCTACCCTTTAACAATTCAAAATAGTTATCTCTGCCACTTCCAAATCATTATTCCAACCATGCCAGTGGTCCCCCAGGTGCCATCCTTCAAAAAGCTCCTCTTTTGTCCTTCACTTATTCCAAATTATAAATTATACTCCCTCAATAAATTGATTCCACTAGTAGCAGGGGGAATGAGGAGAAACAGTTGGATTCAACCACTTCATACTAAGATGTGAATGACTCACAGACACTCTTTCAGGGGTATCTGCCTAGATTCTACTCTTTTTTTGTCATCCTCTTTGTCATCCTACTTCTTTATTTGAGCAAGCATTTATTGAGCTCTTCTGTGCCATGCACTATTTTAGGTATTAGGGATATAGCAATAAATAGTAGGGAAAAAAAAAAAAACCAAACCACTCTCTTCTTGGAGCTTATAGTTCAGCAGAGGAGTAAATAAAGGAGCTTTGTACTACAGCAAATCTGTTTATTTATTAACATATTTTATTTCTTGTGTTATATACATATTTACACTTTGAGAAGAAAGTCAGTTTTTCCCTCTTAGGGTCTCTTTGACCTCTGTATCCATTACAAAAACTCACAACTGATCAATTAATCAATGTTACACATATATAAGGCAGAAGATTTATGCTATGCATATAAAAACAGCTCCTAAAAATCAGTATGAAAACTATACACAACTCAATAGGAACACAAGCAAAAGTTTTAATATACAGTTAAGAGAAAAAATACAAATGACATCTAAACATAGGAAAGGATGCTCAATCTCACCCATTAAAAACAGTGAAAGTTTAAGACATGAGATACCATTTTTCAGTTACTAACTTGATCAAAATTATAAAGACTGCTAATATTTAGCATTTGTGAGAATATGAACAAATGGGGTTTCTCATTCACTAATGATAGGAATGTGAGGTTGTATAACCTTTTGGGGGTCACTTTGGTAATTGTCATTAAAATTTTAAACGTAAATCATATTAGCTTTCACTTCCTCTCTTCACTTCTCCTTTGTTGGAAATGTATATAACAAAAACAAAAACACACATGTATAGCAATAGATGTCAAGAGATTAGTATTTCTAATACTAGTCCCAAGCTGGGAATACCCTAGATAGCCTAAACGGTTAAATAAATTTTGGTATACTCATACAATGCCATACCATAAGGACAGAATGCATGTAGATGTGTTGATTTTGCAAAGATGTAGAAAGTAAGTTGCAGAATGGTATGTGTATCAGAAAACCACTTTTGTCAAAAAAAAAAGAGAGAAAAATTTGTGTTTAGGCATAGAAAATACACAGAAAAATCCATACCAAAATGATGACAGTGATTATTCCTAGGAGTGAAATTAGAGGAAGGATAGGCAGGTTTTCACCTCTTTGTAGTTTTGAAAAGGAAGAAAGAATGGGAGAAAAGAAAAAAAAGGAAGATGAGATTGTGAATGACTTCTTTGGTGTTTTTCTGTGACCAAATTTTCAAATAAATGGATATGTTTTACTTTCATTAGAATAACCCCCCCCCCAAATTTAATGAGCCAATATATAGAAAACAGATTGGTGATTACAAGAGATGGGGGAGGGGCAGAAGGGGTGTGAAGTGGATAAAGGGGGTCAAAAGCACAAACTTTCAGTTATAAAATAAAAAGTCATGGAGATGTAATGTACAGCACAGCAACTATAGTTAATAATACTGTTTTGCATATTTGAAAATTGCTAAGAGAGTAAATCTTTAAAGTTCTCATCACAAGAAAAAAATTTTTGTAGCTATGTATGGTAACAGGTGTTAACTAGACTTATTGTGGAGATCATTTTGCAATGTACACAAATACTAAGTTATTATATTGTACACATGAAACTAATCTAATATTATATGTCAATTATACCTTAGTAAAATAATTAATTTAAAAATTTAATGAACCTTTTCATCTTGCCAAGCTGCAAAATGTTTGGCAGACAAAGGAGTATAATGGGAAGAATCCCAGAACCTCCAACATCATAGCTGAGGAAGAATAATAGCCTTTGTTTATTTTTCTGTTTTTCTTCATTATTAAAGTAATATAAGCATATTACAGAAAATGAGAAAAGAAGGGGAAAATTACTGACAATTCCATCACTTTAACCCAGGGAGCATTTGATAATCCTGGAAACATTTTTGGTTGTTAGTGGGGTGAGAGAGAGGGTGCTACTATCTAGTGGTAAAGGCCAGGGATGCTGCTAAACATCCTATAGTGCACAGGACAGGCCCCACAGCAAAGATCTACCTGGCCCAAAACATCAGCAGTGCCAAGGCTGAGAAAACTTGCAACCACTGTGAGCATTTCAGTATGTATTTTTCATCCATTCTTTTCCCCTATGAATCTTTTTTTTTTAATAGCTGTAACCTTATTATACACTTAACATCCATTTTTTCATTTAATATTATGACATAAACATTTTCCATTTTACTACATAATATTCATAAGCATCTTATTTAGTCATCCTATAATACTTAGTTTCCTTGTTATTAGGTATAGGATTGTTTCCAATTTTAAAAATATCCTAAGTATTTGTGTACTCAGCAAATATTTGTTATATACCTCCTGTGCACCAGGTCCCAGGCTAGGCCCTAAGGATAGATTTCCCCAAGTGGAATTGCTGAATAAGGAGAAAACATTTTCCTGGTTCGTGATACATGTGGATAATTGGTGCTGGTTACATTCTGTCTTCACCTAGCACTAGGTATTGTTTAAAAATTTTTTTTCCTAATTTAATTATAAAGTACAACTTGAATTTTTCATGGGTTTGTTGATTGTATTAGTTCTTTAGTGAATTATCTGGTCATTTTTTTTTTTTTTTGCCTGTTTATCTTACTGGTTTCTTACTAACCTGTACAAATCCTTCATACGCATATATATATACACACATACAAAAAGGATAAAATAAGTCATCATCCTCCTCTTGCTAGTGATAGGTGCATAATTCTTACTTCTCTTCTTTGTCTGCCCTCTACATGGGAATAGGGATGGCAGCCAGGTCTGTGATAACACAAAGGTCATTGAAATGATGCTGCAGCAGCTATCTGGTGTCCTTTCCTCGAACCAGAGTCGGTTATACCACAATTATAAAATACTAATATGACATAAACACAAATACACTTATTGGGCAGAAGAAAACTTAAGATACCCTCAACTCCAAGGAAAGAACCACTGAATAAAACAGAGGGACATTAAACCCACTCGTGAATTACAACTAATTTTCCCAATGTTTATGCCATACTCTGCTGGAATTCCTATCCTTGAACAAATTTGGCTGAAATTTTTAGAGGTAATAAAAGTTTACTGGAAGGTGATGGATTAGATCTGATATTTACCTAATTCCTCACTATACCTCCTCTTCCAACAAGGCACCATTCCCTTGCAGTGCAGGCTTTGTTAGTGGGGGGAACAGTGGAGGAAAAGATAGAGACCATGTGAATAAACGTGGTCTTTGACTTCTAAATCCCACATCAGGGCAATTGGTCTAAAAGAACACGAACATCTTCTTCAGGTAAGAAACTCTGATGGTGTATCTGAATTCCCAGACAAAAACTAAGACATTGAAAGAGTAAGGAAATGTGAACTAGGGAAGAAGTGATGGTTCATTAGGATGAGGAACTAGGTTTGTCCCTGGGAGAACCCTGTATACCATTATGGAACTGATACTACTCTGTCTCCCTAAGGTAGAATGGGTAGGAGGAAAAAGGGGAAAGAACTCAAGCTTTTGTTCTCAAAAAGAGAAGCAAGGAGTATCTTGATATCTGTTGGTTCGGGGACTCCTTTGCATTTTACCTGGTGTATATGAACTACGATCTGAGTAAAAAAATTCCTGGAGTTGGAAAATGGTCTCCAAGTGAACTGAAAAACCACCAGGTTAAGAGATCTGATCTATTAAACCTCTACTAAAAGAGAGCTGATCAAGAGAGCTGATCTATTAAACCTCTACTAAAATATCAAACTCTATTGTACTCAACAAAACCCTGCGTCCAGACTCCTTCCCCTCAGTTGCACTGAGACATTCTTGTACATTTCCCAGATGTGGCTTCAATTCCCAACAGTTATTTCTGTGGCTTCTTTTAAGAACACACTCTGTTTGTTGTCCTGTAACCTCTGCCTACTCTCTTCCACTGAAAAAAAAAGGCTAACTTTTTTTTCAGAGTATCACAGTTCTTAAAAACTGTTTGTCAACTGTCAATGTGAACTGGAACAAACTTTCTGGAAGGCAATTTTCAATTTGTATCAAAAAGCCTTTTAAACATCCAGACTTTGATCAAGTAGTTACACTTTTAAGAGTTAATCTGAAGGAAACAATCATCAACGTCCAGAGATTTATATGCAATGATATTCAGTGAATGGCTAAGATAGCGAACCACTGTAAATAATCTTTATGTCCAGCATGAGGGATTAATTTTGTTTGATTATCCAGAGCCATGGCATGTAGCTATTTTTTAAAAAATCACATTTTTAGAAAGCAATTTAATTCATGGAAAATCATTCCCCTTAGGTGCAAAAAACAAGGTGGAACAATGATACATGAAGTGCTCTCTGCGTTATAAAACAAATCCAAACTCAGCTTTGACACAGGCTAAGCTCAATGCATCTAAGAAACATTTTTCCCCCTTAGGCTCCTTTCTTCCATCTTCAGGACTACTTTAGGTCCTCAGAACAGATAGAGCGAAGAACTTCGGTTCGAGTTCGAGTATCCTGGCTCTCACAGCACGAAGGAACTTTAGAAGATGCTGCAGGTGCGATGACTGACCCACAGCAGACTGCTAGTGAGCCGCAGAGGGTGGACTAGAACCCAAGTGTCCCGATCTCCAGCCTAGGAATTTCCCTCAAGCGCCGGCTACCTACCTCAGGGCCACATTCATGAACATGAAGAAACATGTATGTATTTACAAGACTGACATTAAGCAAAACTGAATTCCGCCTAGTGAAAGGCTAAACGTGTTCCTTGCTGTTATTAACCTTGTCAGGTAATCGGTTCTACTGCACCCAAACCATCACGCTTCCCCTTTCCCTTCTCCTCTCTCCACCCCAAAGAAAGGGGCTATTGACAGTCTGCTTTAAAGTGCCGAGCGAGATGACCAAAGATGCTGGCCTGTGAGCGAGAACGCTCCCTACCTGCGAACGGGGACTCGAGGCTGGCGCGGAGGCTGCGGCGCTGAGCCTGGGATAGTGATGACCCCCCGCGGCGGGCAGCTAATAAGCTTAGCTTTTTCGGTGAGTTCCCCGCCCACCCCTGACGCAGATCCAACCCGCTGACACTGGCTGGGTAAATTTGGACTTTCATTCTTGGAATAAAAAAACAAAGTAATGGAAACCAAAAGTGAAACTTAATCCGGTTCCCGTAAAAGAAAAGTTTCAAGGATTAAGACAAACCAACATCTGATGTTTTAAACAAAGGTTTAAAAACAAAACCACGTCTTTGAGATGATTTCAGATGGTTTTACCTTTAGAATCCGCACTCTAAATTCTGCCACGAGGTTCCCCCTTTTCTGATAAAACATTTTTTTACAAGACCATCTTGTAAAAAAATCATCTTGACATAACCTGATATAAATCTACACTATATAGAAAGTGAAATGACAGGCCCACATGCCTTCGATTTTTATTCTTGAAAGTAGTGTATGTATAATAGGAAATATATTTTTAAAAAGTGGATTTGGTCACTTCCTCAAAGTTCCTCGACATAGTGAAATTTCAATTGCTTTGTCATTAAAGTAACTTCCCATGATGACTTACCACCTTTTAAGAATGTTTGGGATCTTTGCTATCTTGCTGTCTTTGAGATCCAGCTTGGGGTAGCACACGCTAGGTGAAGGTTAAGAAAATCCTCTGGTAACTCCGGATCAATGATGGAGCCCAAGCTGAAACCCCGTGACTCACACAGAGGTGCTGACAGAAAGCACCCCCACTACTTGAATTTCTAGATGCTGCTTTCACCCTTGCTCTTCCCTCTCCGGCTCTCTAGTGCTGTCTCCCTCGTTCTTTCCTCCTTTCCTCCCACCTTTCCTTCCTTCTTTCCTTTCTTTCTTACTTCTTTCTTTGTAACTTTAAGTTGATAAATTAGACTCTTCATTGTTTGCCTTTCATGTTTATTCTTTTCAACTGCAATTCTAAATACTACATAATGGATGAATACTGAGATGTCCTTGACTTGATTATGGCATTTGCTTCACAAGTAAGAATTTTTACATTCTTAGAATATCACCTATTTTTATTTCTTAACCTAGAAAAGTACAGATGATAATACTGTCTTTAAAATCTGGTGGGGAATGTGAAATTCTCTTTAGCTTCAATAAAATTGTGATGGACTTGGAGATTCAGCTCAGACGCTTCCTCTTTCATATTTCTTTTTGGGGCCAAATAGTGGAATAGTGTATAGTTTTCTCAACCTTATTCCCTGTGATATTTTCTATTTAATCAACTTTATTTTTCTAAAAATGACAGTCAAGACCCAGGACATAGATTTCAAGACCTACTAGTTTGGTCATGATTATCAAGTGGGAAAAAGCCGGCTCTAGAGCCACCTACAACTAACCAGCTGAGCTTCCTTGAGCAAATAATTTACTGAGTAGGCAGGATTAAGTAGTATCCTCTTAGATGGCCCCTATGATCTATGAATAGTTTTTTTAATTGGATGGGGGGGCACAATGCTTACTTGCTTATTTATTTCTTTTACCAAAGCACATAAAGATCAGTAGGGAAGGCAGGAGGTGAATGGAATTTGCCTTTTTCTAAAGTTGTTGAGGGGAATGGAAGGTATTTACTCAGCTTGCTGCTCAGTAATTTACATATTAGTAATCTGAGGACCTGTGATTTTGTTCATCTCACCCACTTGTTTCCACCCCTCAGCCATTCATTTTCCTACACAGTTTATCAAGTTTCTTAATGAAGTTTTTATTTCCTCTGGAGACAGAAAAACAGGATGTGTTTAGAAAAAAAGAGATTTTACCACTTCAAAAAAGTATATGAAAATCAAAACAGCCAGGGGGGCATTCGTACCAGAACTTTGTGCAGATTTTGTGATTTGGCAGAAGTGGACGGAGAGGTGCTGAGATTGGAGACAAGCAGCAGGAAGCCAGAGCTGCAAAACTAGACACCTGATCATCTCCAGCATCACCATTTCCCATTCATGCCCCTCTCATTCTGTTCATTTTTAGGGGTTAAAAACTCATCTCTTACGGAATTGCCTTCAGAAATATTATTTTATACTCATTCTTGGTTTTAAACTAAGAACAATATGAGTTCCTAAACTCTTCAAAACCTCTACTTTAAAGGGAAAAACTGTTTGGTTTTTTTTTTTCTGGTATGAGTTAACTGGTTATTCAAAGGCCAATTATGGTAACATCCAGGTTACTGGATATAGAAGCTAATTAATCTGCCACTCATGTCTGTAGGTAGACTCATCATAAAAGAATAAAAAGTACTTTTTCTTTTCTCTTCCCCACCCTTTCCTGAAAGGACAGCAAGGCCTTTCTGTTCCTCAAGAGAGAGAGATTCTAAACATAAACTAATACACAGAAATTTCAGATACTGGAAAGTCCCATTAAAAAAACAAGAAAGAAAATGAAGTGAGACAATGTGGTAGAATGCCTAGATATGAGGCTCCTTTAGTTATTGTGACCAGGGAAGGCTTCTCTAAGACGTGATATTTGAGAAATGAATTATGAAGACAACCATAAAATTATCTGCAGGAAAAGCACTCCTGGCAGAGGGGTCAACAGAGGCAAAAACCATAAGGAGAGAACAGACTCAGCAAGTTCTAAGGATGGAATGAAGGTCACTGTGGCTGGAGTACAGAGTGAAGGGAGAGGTAGTGATCAGATCACACCATGAAGGGTTTTAAGGACTAAGGGAAGAGGATTGGATTGTAATCACAATGGAAAGGCACTGGATAATTTAAAGCAGGAGAGTTACCTGATGAATGTTCCCAAAATATCACTCTAACTGTGGTCTGAAGCATGGAGTATAGAGGCGACAGCATGGAAGCTGGGAGACCTTGAGGAACTGTTGCTATGGACTACATTCAAAATGTAATTTGGAAGTAGAACTAATAGAACTTGTTGATAGATATTAGTAGTCAGAAAAAGGAATCAAGGATGATAGAAATATTTTTAATACACTGTTCCGGAGTAGAGTATTATAGTCAGAGTTTCAGGCTTTCACAGTAATTGTGAGCTCTTTAAATTAAGGAAAGCCTAAAAATGAAACATATGCTCTCCCACTAAATTATCAATTGGAAATCTGTTTTAACCCATCAAGAGACTCAAAATTTCTTAAGAAGAAATTACAGTCCTTTCTAGAAATGGAAACTTGGTGGCATTATGTTGGAAGTGGCCCAAGGCCTTGGTCTTGCTCCTGAGACTTGCTATTAATCAGGCTGCAAAATGACAGGTCCAGGTCACTTTATATGAGAAGTGGAAGAAATTCATTGGGAGCACTGTGCCAGAAATGAGAGGAAAAGGCTCTGAGTAGTGGTTAGAACATCCCTTTGCATGGTATGCAGAGGGAAGGCCTCAGAGGCTGAGACATGCCATCAGCTAAGGCATCATTATTAAGGGATGTGTGTATGAACTCTAGGGATGAACTGTTTTAATTTACAGAATATGGCAGAGTTGAGAGTAAGTGGAAAGCATAGGTTTCATTTGTGCCTGTGCATGAACAAGCCAAGTAGAAATATGTAAAATGTCTGTAACTCTAGAGTTACAGACTAGAGTTACAGACATTTTACAATCCCAAGCGAATGCCGTTGACCCAGAAAATCTTGCTAATTTTGTACCAATCAGAGCTGATGAAGCAAAACAGAAGAATTAACAGCATTTTAAGAGTGTGATAGGATAGTGCCACTGCGGCTTCAAACATTGAAGTAGACTTGGAAAGTCAGAAGCAACATAAGGCATATTTTTACCCCTTTAAGTCCAACTTGCTCAAGGCAAAGCCCCAGGGGGATGAAGATAAGCAGTTTCCCCAAACCCAGTGAGGGCTGGCCTAAGTTTGGGTTGGAAAAAGCAGTTCTGGTTTGCTTCTGGTATACTAGGGTTGGTCTCAAGCAAAATCATTGGGTATCCATTACTCTGTATTTCACAAACTGAAACAGTTATGAAGTAACCCTTATTTGCTTGGTTTTGATAAAGGGGATAATTAATGCCTGCTGTAACTACAAAAAATTAGCACAGTTAACTCATCCTCTTTCATGTTTTCTTGGTGGGAAAGAGGAAGATGGGGAGTTGGCATGAGGAAGAATAGATTCTAACATTATTATTATTATTGACATCCTTGTTCCCAGGGTTGCTTTGAAAAAATTTAATGGATATGGCCAGGCCAAGCTATGCAGCACTTCCAAGATGCTTGCCATAGAAGGAGGAGAAAAAGAATAAAAACTGAAGGCTGGGTATGGTTTTCTGATGTCCCTGAATGGCACAAACAGATGTAGTATCCCTCTTGTGAAGAGATGCAAAGAAGAGAGACTATACAATAAGGTAGATCGTTTTATCCATTAGAGTTCAGGGACTGTTTTCAGTTTAAAAGAAAAAAAAGGTATTCAGGGTAGGAGACCATGCTGAATTTGTCACAGGTGCAGGAGGCTGAGAGTCACTGGGCTAAAATTATGTGAGTGGCATGAGCTGTAGATGGAGGAAGTCTTCAGGAGTTTAGTCTAGTGATATGGAGACCTTATAGTTGAGAAGTAGGAAAAATATAAGCAGTTACTGTGAGTGGAAAAAAATTTGGAAAGAGAAATATCTAGAGAAGATTTTAGGAGTTTCCTGTTAAATATGCTGTGCAGAGCGTTTGCAAGGACTCCTTAAGAAAGCTGACGTATCATTCTTCAGTGCTTCAGCAGTGAGTTTATGTTTTCTTAGAGGGCTATTACATGCTTGGACTGAACTATGTAAAGCCTCAGTTTTATACACGTTACACTCTGAAATATAATCACCCTCTGCTCAAAAAAGCTTTCCTTCGACTTGGCCGCCTCCTTAAATTACTGTCATCTCTGATTATTCCATTTCAATGGCAATCCTCAAAAAACTACATCATCACTTTTTCAACTATCAAATTAACAAGACAAAATGCAATAATTATAATAAAGACTAAAAACAGTAATAGTAAAACATACAGCATTTTTATAAGTCAGACATTGTCTTGGTGATTTACATATATTATCTCATTTAAATTTTACAACAATCCTATGAAGAAGATACCATTATTGCTCCTATTTTATAGATGTGGATACTGAGGTACAAAACTTAAGTTACATAGCTATAAAGTGATACAGCTGTGATTTGAACCCAGGTACTCTGGCTTCATTGTCTATGCTCCTAACTACTATATAATTGTATGGTGAAATTAGTATCTTTATTCACTGCTGGTAGTACCATATATTTGTTCAACCTCAAAAAATTAAATGTAGAGGTATATTTAGTCCAGTAATTCCACTCCTACATATATAACCAAGAGAAGTGAAAACATGTACAAAAACTTGTATACAAATGTTCATAGCAGCATTATTCTTAATAGCAAAAAAGTGGGAACAACACAAATCTTCATCAATTTTGAAAGGATAAACAAAATATGGTACATCCATACATTGAAATACTATTCATTCATAAAAAGGAATGAAGTACTGATACATGTTACAACTTGGATGAACCCTAAAAACCTTATGCTAAGTGAAAAAAGCCAAATATAAAAGGTTGTATATTGTACAATTCCATTTATATAAAAACATCTAGAATAGGCAAATCTGTTGAGACAGAAAGCAGATTAGAAGTTGCTAGGGGGTAGGGGATAAGGGGGAGAATGGGGGAGTGACTGCTAATGGGTATGGGTTTCTTTTGGGGGTGATGAAAATGTTATGGAATTAGGGGTGATGGCTGAACATTTTGAGTATACTAAAATCCACTATACCACGTACTTTTAAATGGTGAATTTTATGATATATGAATTATATCTCAATTAAAAATTTTCTAGGTGCGGAGAGAACAAGATCTGAGCCCACTGCTGCCATTATATTACACTGCCACATGGTGTCACTGTTGAGGAATGAACAAAGCCCAAACAAGGCCATACAAAGCTCAGTGATGCTCCACTGCTTCAGATTATGCCCAGACTACAGGTGTGCCCCATGATTGAAGTCTAAGGTTAAAATTCAGACAGTGTTCCAGAGCATGGGCAACACCATTCCAGAATAGCTTAATACTGAAGAGCTTCTAGCCTTAGCCCCACACTGTGCAATTACATGCTCTCCTTCACAGACTCAGGTTTTGGGCTAAAGCTGGTTCTCATTTTAATGGAGAAATTCACACTCCCTTCAAAATCATCTCTGTTAAAAGGAAATACCTCTAAGCATGTCTGGAACTTTCAAAAATTTTGTTTACAAAACTACTTAGTAGACATCCAGGAAAATACTGAGTAATTTTACTGTTCTGGGGTAGGGGACTTTCTAAAATATTTATACTTTTTAAGCTAGTATTTCCAATCAAAATATTAAAAAGCTATATATATATGAAAATCATGATTTTACTGATGGTAGCAAAAAAAAAAAAAAACCCCAGAAATACCCAACAATGGAAATTGTATACATACTTGCTGGAAGTCTTATATACGTTAAAAATGGTACATATGAATGCCATTTGATAACATGAAAATCCTTATGCTATAATAATGCAAAGTGATTTTTAAAAATACCTATTTGTATGTGTGTATAAAACATACATACATTCACAAATTCATACAATTAAAAGTAATGCAAACACCACTTAAAGTTATATGTTATCTGATATTGACACAATTCTCCTTTAATCTTCTTACCCCACATTCTATAAAATATGTTCAAACAGTCTCCAGGAGAACACCATCCTCCCCCTTTCTTTTCTTAAATCTGTTTTTACCTGTTCTATTTTCTATTACCCTTTTAATTTTTACTTCTTAATTCATTTTTATTTCTCTTGGATTTGATGTCCTGTTATTGATTATAAACAGGTTTCAAATACATCTTTTCCTCTTTTCTCCTTTTTTAAAGGTTTTTAAAGGATGTCTCAACCCGGTTGCTATTCTGCTTCAACTTGCTCTTCTATTATTCATTATACACTGTTTTCAAACCTTTTTTTCTCCCTTCTTTTAAAATTCTTTCTCTCTCTTTTTTTTTTCTAAGTCTTATTTCTACACAGGCATTAGATAGATAAACTCCTTAAGGACAAAATAGATAACTGATACTCCATAAACCACAGTGCCAGAGAGGTAGGAGCAAGATGAAGAAGCAGAGAAACCATTCCCAATTAAAAGAACAAGAGAAATCCCCTGAAAGAACAATCAATGAAATAGACATCAATAGCCTACTAGATCAAGATTTCAAAAAAGGAGTCATCAAAGTACTAAAGGAACTAAAAGAGATAGTGTTTAGAGATATAAAATATGTCAAAAATGAAACTGAAGCTATAAAGAAGAGCCAAGTAGAATTGGTAAACTCATTGACTGAGATGAAGAATGATCTAAAGGCTGTGCAAAGCCGACTAGATAATGCAGAGGAACGAATTAGTGACCTAGAAGACAGGACAATAGAAAGCACCCATTCAGAAGAGCTACAAGATAACAAATAAAAGCAAATGAAAATAGCATAAGGGACCTATGGGATAATATAAAGCGTCCCAATCTTCGCATAATAGGGGTCCCAGAAGGGGAAGAAAGATCAAAGGGGATTGAAAAGGTTTTTGAAGAAATCATGACCGAAAACTTCCCAAACTTAAAGAAGGAATCAGATATCCAAGTACAGGAAGCTCAGAGGGTCCCAAACAGGAAGAACCCAAATAGACCCACACCAAGACATATCATAATCAAGATGGCCAGAGTCAAGGATAAAGAAATGATCCTAAAGGCGGCAAGAGAAAAGCAAAGAGTGAGTTACAAGGGAATCCCCATAAGGCTCTCAGCTGATTTCTCTGCACAAACACTACAGGCCAGAAGGGAGTGGCAAGATATACTCAAAGTCCTGAATGGAAAAAAAGATGCAGCCTAGGATACTTTATCCAGCAAGGCTATCCTTTAGGATAGAAGGAGAGTTAAAGAATTTCACAGACAAGAACAAGCTACAAGAGTTTAGCAACATTAAACCCATGCTAAAAGAAATATTGAAAGGTCTACTCTAAATAGAAAAGCAGCAGGATGCTACAGAAATGAGAAACTCACAACTGGAAAGGTGATAACTCATGAATTACAAATAAAATAAACACAAAATTATAAAAGAAGACATACAAATCATTGAGAGTGGGAGAGGGCGGCAGGAAAATATAGATTTTTTTTTTCTTTCTATTTTAAATTTTTTGTTCTTGGTAGGATGGGTTTCAGATCATGTTACTATCAGTTTAATAAAAACAGTTATAGTAATGGGCTAATAGACTTTAAAAAAAGGGTAACCACAAGCCAAAAACTTACAAGGGAGTCACTAAAACTAAATAAAATTCATGATAATACAAAGGAAAATTACCAAACCACAAAAGGAAGAAGAAAGGAACAAAGAGGAAATAACAAATTAACTGCAAAGATAAGTTCAAAATGGCAATAAACACACATCTATGATTAACTACTGTAAACGTTAACAGACTAAAACTCCAGTCAAAAGACATAGAGTGGCAGACTGGACAATAAAGCAAGAACCTTCAATATGCTGCATACAAGAGACTCACTACAGGGAGAAGGACACATATAGATTGAGAGTGAAAGGACGGAAAAGGATATTCCATGCAAATGGAAAAGCCAAAAAAGCAGGTGTTGCAGTACTTATTTTAGACAAAATAGACTTTAAAACAAAGGTCATAAAGAAAGATAAAGAAGGACATTTTATAATGATTAAAGGAGTGATACAAGATGATGATATTACACTCGTTAATATATATGCACCCAATATAGGAGCACCTAAGTACATACAAGAATTACTAACAGAGATAAAGGGGGATACTGATGGGAATACAATCATAGTTGGAGATTTTAACACTGCATTAACATCACCAGACAGATCTTCCAGACAGAAAACAAATAAGGCAACAGAGAAATTAAATAATACAATAGAAAAATTAGATTTGGTGGATATTTTCAGAGCATTACACCCCCCAAGAATAGGATATACATTCTTTTCAAGTGCACATGGAACATTTTCCAGGGCTGATCATGTACTTGGGCACAAAAGAAACCTCAACAATTTTAAGAAGATAGAAATTATCTCAAGCATCTTTACTGACCACAATGCCATGAAACTAGAAATCAACAACAGAGAAACAAAGGAGAAAAAAAGGAAAGTATGGAGATTAAACAATATGTTATTAAAAAAACAATGGGTCAATGAGGAAATCAAAGCTGAAATTAAAAAATACCTTGAGACAAATGACAATGAAAGCACAACCACTCAAAATCTATGGGACACAGCAAAGGCAGTGCTAAGAGGGAAGTTTATAGCGATACAGGCCTTCCTCAAAAGAGAGGAACAATCTCAAATAAACAATTTAACCCACCAGCTGAATGAACTACAAAAAGAAGAACAGAAAACCCCAAAAGGCAGCAGAAGGAAGGAAATTATAAAGATTAGGGAGGAAATAAATAAAATAGAGATTAATAAGACCTTAGAAAAAAATCAACCAAACCAAAAGCTGTTTTGAAAAAGTAAATAAAATCAACCAACCTCTGGCCAAACTCACAAAGAAGATAAAAGAGAGAGCACAAATTAGCAAAATAAGAAAGGAGAATGGAGAAATTACAACAAATAAAATAGAAATACAGAATATCATACGAGAATATTATGAAAAACTATATGGAACCAAACTGGGTAATCTAGAGGAGACGGACAAGTTTCTGGAAACATACTGTCCACCAAGACTGAATCAAGAAGAAACTGACCACTTGAACAAACCGATCACTAGAAAGGAAATCAAAATAGCAATAAAAAACCTCCCTACAAATAAAAGTCCAGGACCAGACGGCTTCACCGGGGAATTATACCAGACATACAAAGAAGAACTCATACCAGTCCTTCTCAACCTCTTCCAGAAGATTAAAAAGGAGGGAACACTCCCAAACTCATTCTATGAAGCCACTATCACCCTGATACCAAAACCAGGCAAAGACACTACCAAAAAAGAGAATTATAGGCCAATATCACTGATGAACATAGACGCCAAAATCCTCACCAAAATATTAGCAAATAGAATCCAACAACACATAAAAAAGATTACACATCATGACCAAGTGGGGTTCATCCCAGGGACACAAGGGTGGTTCAACATATGCAAATCAATCAGTGTAATACATCTCATCAACAAGAGAAAGGACAAAAACCACATGATCATCTCAATCGATGCAGAAAAAGCATTTGATAAAATTCAACACCCATTTATGATAAGAACTCTCGCCAAAGTGGGTATAGAGGAAACATATCTCAACATAATAAAAGCTATATATGACAAACCTACAGCCAGCATAGTACTCAATGGTGAAAAACTCAAAAGCTTCCCACTAAAATCTGGGACAAGACAAGGATGCCCACTATCACCACTCCTATTCAACATAGTCTTGGAAGTCCTAGCCACAGCAATCAGGCAAGAGAGAGAAATAAAAGGGATCCAAATTGGAAAAGAAGAGGTAAAAGTGTCACTATATGCCGACGACATGTTACTATATGTAGAAAACCCTAAAAGATCCACACAAAAACTGCTAGAGCTGACCGAAGAATTCAGCAAGGTAGCAGGTTACAAGATTAATGTTCAAAAATCAGCGGCATTTCTTTACACTAATGAGGAATCAACAGAAAAAGAAAGTAAAGAAACACTCCTCTTTAAAGTAGCACCCAAAGTAATAAAATACCTAGGAATAAATCTAACCAAGGAGGTGAAAGAATTATACACAGAAAACTATAAACCACTGATGAAGGAAATTAAAGAAGACTTTGAAAAATGGAAAGATATCCCATGCTCTTGGATTGGAAGAATCAATATTGTTAAAATGGTCACACTGCCCAAGGCAATCTACAGATTTAATGAAATCCCTATTAAATTACCCAGGGCATATTTCACAGAACTAGAACAAATCATAATAAAATTTATATGGAACCATCAAAGACCTAGAATTGCCAAAGCATTACTGAAGAGAAAGAAAGAGGCTGGAGGAATAACTCTCCCAGACTTCAGACAATACTATAGAGCTACAGTCATCAAGACAGCATGGTATTGGTACAAAAACAGACATACAGACCAATGGAACAGAACAGAGAGCCCAGAAATGAACCCACAAACTTTTGGTCAACTCATCTTCGACAAAGGAGGCAAGAATATACAATGGAATAAAGACAGTCTCTTCAGCAAATGGTGTTGGGAAAACTGGACAGCAGCATGTAAGTCAGTGAAGCTAGAACACTCCCTTACACCATACACAAAAATAAACTCAAAATGGATCAAAGACTTAAACATAAGACAAGATACAATAAACCTGCTAGAAGAAAATATAGGCAAAACAGTATCTGACATACATCTCAAAAATGTTCTCCTAGAAGAAGTAAAAGCAAGAATAAACAAATGGGACCTAATGAAACTTACAAGCTTCTGCACAGCAAAGGAAACCATAAGTAAAACAAAAAGACAACCTATGGAATGGGAGAAAATTTTTGCAACTGAAACCGACAAAGGCCTGATCTCCAGAATATATAAGCAGCTCATATGACTCAATAAGAAAAAAAATAAAACAACCCAATCCAAAAATGGGTAGAAGACCTAAACGAACAATTCTCCAAGGAACACATACAAATGATCAATAGACACATGAAAAAATGCTCAATATCACTAATTATCAGAGAAATGCAAATCAAACTACAATGAGGTATCACCTCACACCAGTCAGAATGGCCATCATTCAAAAATCCACAAGTGACAAATGCTGGAGAAGCTGTGGAGAAAAGGGAACCCTCCTTCACTGCTGGTGGGAATGCAGTTTGGTGCAGCCACTATGGAAAACAGTATGGAGATTCCTCAAAAGACTAGGAATAGACTTAACCGTATGACCCAGGAATCCCGCTCCTGGCCATATATCCAGAAGGAGCCCTACTTCAGGATGACACATGCACCCCAATGTTCATAGCAACATTATTTACAATACCTAAGACATGGAAACAGCCTAAATGTCCATCAACGGATGACTGGATAAAGAAGAGGTGGTATATTTATACAATGGGATAGGACTCAGCCATAAAAACCGACAACATAATGCCATTTGAAGCAACATGGATGCTCCTGGAGAATGTCATTCTAAGTGAAGTAAGCCAGAAAGAGAAAGAAAAATACCATATGAGATCGCTCATATGTGGAACCTAAAAACAAACAAACAAACAAAAAACAAACAAAGCACAAATACAAAACAGAAATAGACTCATAGACATAGAATACAAACTTGTGGTTGCCAAGGGGGCGGTGGGGTGGGAAGAGATAGACAGGGATTTCAAAATTGTAGAATAGATAAACAAGATTATACTGTATAGCACAGGGAAATATATACAAGATCTTATGGTAGCTCACAGAGAAAAAAAATGTGACAATGAATATATAGATGTTCATGTATAATTGAAAAATTGTGCTGTACACTGGAATTTGACACAACATTGTAAAATGATTATAAATCAATGAAAAATGTTAAAAAATGTGTTCAATATCTTTATCAAGATTTCTCTCAACTCCCAGGGTATATATTCTCATGGTTACTTTTTTCACTTATATTTTAAGATACATAAAGAGTATTTACAAAGTATGTATACAGATTAAAGTGCATCCTTTGGGTTTCGATCAGGAATTGGAATTCTACCAAGCTGGTTTGACTAAAGAGATCTTAATATACACACTATTTAAAAAGTAGGGTAGCGTTAAGAGAACCATCCAGTTGAAGCATCCCAACTGCCAAGTTGGAGGTAAGAACCATCAAGTTGAGAGTCTAGCAACAGCAGGAAGACCATACATCTCTAGACCGAAGAGCAAGGAAGGAGAACATTTCTGGAGCTCTGTGAGCTGGAGCCATGGAGGTGGGGCCTCTGGTTAAGAGCTACAGTTATGGAGGGACACAATCACTGATCCTCAGCCCCAAACAGAGAAAGAATTGATAAAACATACCCTCCTGTGGATGCTGCCACAGTCCAAACCCAAACAGAAACCAGCTGAGAAGAGTCCAAGTGATGTTTTCCAAAGAGGTCAGCTTCTGGGGTATAGAATAGTGCAGGGAAGGGAGGAGAATGGATATGAGGGGAGGCAAACAGAAATCACAGAAAGTCTATCTGTTTTGCCACCAAGGATTTATTCTTGCCCTTTGCTCAGATGAAGAGGAGCTTATCCCCTAAACATAAGAATCACTGGGTCCCACCAATGATTATATTGCTTTGAGGTGATGTCAATTTGGGCATACTCTGATCTAGAAACTAAACTGCAATATGTCTCCATCAGTACTCTTCATACAAGGGAAAGAAGGGCAAGGAGGAAATAAGTAATATTTTATATACAGAGTTACAATAGTCCCTGCCTCTATAGCTTGTTACTAGGTTAAAATTGATAATCACAGCTTCCTACTTTGTTCACTTATGTTTCCCTTGCCCTATGCAGTATTATAGTAGATCAGGATTTTTTACCTGGTGTGGTGATGCAACACTTCAATTTCTGCATGGTCTGAAATTTAAGTGGCCCTTACTTTATCATGTTAAACTGTAGCTATCTAATGACCAATATTATTGCACATAGGAGTATTGAGATGTGCCCTCCCATGTGCAGTAATATTGGTCACCTTGTGTAGCTGCAACCCAATTTCTCCTTGGTAATTGGGATCAGTTATCCCAATTCCCACTCTATGAGGAACTAAAATGATCAGAGGGCAGTTACAGCTTCCAATTCAATAAAACCATGCCTGGGTCCTCTATGGAAGCATTTCTTCCTTTTGAACTAGGACTTCAAACTATTATAAAACCAAGGTTGTAGAAATGGTGCACTGGATATTTTCCATTTGTCCCTTATGTCTTTGTGCCTAGGAAGCGGACTTCTACAGGCTACACAGACCAGGCTCCCTCATCTTCTGGCTTTCTGGTGGATCCAGCCAATGGATGATTCAGCAGGATATCAGAGTGAGAAAGGATACAGGATGGGTTTTTCTTCTCCACTCTATCCCCATGTGGAACAGAGGTCCCAGTGGTGGCTACAATCTGAGGATCTTAGCCTGCAGGGCCAAAGGTAAGCATTGACTGCTTTCCTCTACTGAACAACATAGTTCCTGTTGGGTAGCCCTCTCATACAGCTGCAGCTATTGCTCTCACCTGGTTTTAGTAAATGTTCCCTCCCCTTTGTCCCTTCAGACCTAGAGTTAGTAACAGATTCCCACTGTTGCTGATTACTATTGTTAACTTAATGCTAACTGTGTGTCAGATATTGTGCTAAGTGCTTAAATATATTATCTAATGTAGTCTTCACAATCCAATAAATTAGATGGCTTTAGTCCTAGCATAGAGATGATAAAAGTAAGTTTTGGAGAGGATAACGAATGACAGTGATGGAGCTAGAAATAAAATATAGGTATGCTTATGCTACAGTCTGCACTCAAATGCTATTGTATCCATTGTTATCTTCTCTTAAAGAGTTAAAGCTCCACATAGCTTTGTTCCTGTGGTGCACAGGTCACTCTGATAATGAGAAACAGAGATGCTGATGAGATTTCCCTATCTAGTCATTCAACAAATACGCTCTGGAACGTGAGAGCCAAGCTCCAGAATAATGAAACCTGGTGTTGAGAGCATCAAGGCAAGCACAAGAGGTCAGTGTGGTGTTCACTTACATGCAGAGCCTGGAGGAGATTAGATCCCTTCACTGATTTGATGGTCAGCCAGGGCTAAGTGCAGGGACCTTCCTCATGGAACTTCCTCAAGGCCAGAGCCTTGTGAAGTCCATGCTAGTCTTCCAAGCCATTTAGCAGCTAAGGACAGAATGCCAAGAGTTCCTCAAGTATTCTCTCAATGAGGCTGGGAGGGAGGCTTGACTTAACTCAATACAGAAATAACTGGTAGGGGTGAGAAGAAATGGACATCTCTCAGAGTAGCAAGGGAGAAAAATAGTTCTGTCCAATAAAATAAAATAGAAAGAAAAAATTTGGATTGGTAAGTCTGTTCAAGTCTGCTCTTTTTCGTTTCCTGTCTTAACCTTTTTACCACTTTAATTGTGGTAATTTAACAGGTGCGGGAGACGGAGGCTCCAACAGAAGGATTGAATAAGCTGTGCGGAGATTCAAACGGGAAAAAAAAAAAGTTCACCCTCAACATTAAACCTATTCTGTAAGTAGAAAGGCTATTACAAATATTTATAACGGTGAGTTTATACCTTTGTGACAACCTCACACGAGACAGATTCTCTTCTCGAAACAGACCCTACAGGTTGACATCATTTCTGGAGAGTAACAGTGAGATGTCTCATAAAGCTCTATGGAGGTTTTAGCCTGGCTCAAGAGCATGGATTGCTCAGGTTCCTCGTGGGTAACTGCAAACCTCACTGAGGCCTTTGAGTGAGATTTCCGTTCTGTTTCCTCGGCCTCCTCTCAAAATTTGACAGCTTCGTCGCTGTGGTTTTGAATTTGCCTCTTTGACCCGGCCCTCCCAGGACCCCGACGGGATAGAACACACCAGACCTCCGTCAGGCAAGCGGGCCCTTTAAGGAAGCCGAGGGCTGCGCTGATTGGCTGAAACTCGGGATCCTGTCATGACCAGCCAATCCTGAGGCTCTACAGGCCTGGTCCCTGACGCGGTCGACGGGACCCGGGGCCTGGAGGAGGCCTCTGCTACGATCACTGTCTTGGAACTCCAATTCCCGCTGCCCAGTGAGTGAGTGTCTGCAGTGCCGGCCGGGCCAGCCCCAGGCGGGTGGGGAGGGCAGTTTCGCGCGGCTGCGTCTGCCCGCGCGGAGGTCCGAGGCCCCGGGCTGGCCTGGCGGAGCTGAGCGCCCTCTCCTAGTGAGCGCCAGCCCTTGCCTCTCCTCCTGCCCCTAAAGATTCCAGGCCTCTACCGTATCGCTGTAATCAAGTTAGGGGAAGGTAGTCAGTGCAATCAATGGAAATCAGCATACTCTTGAAGGAATTACCCAAGTTACAGTAACTGTGTCCAGGATATGTGGGTGTAGTTAAATTTAAATTAGGGAAAACCTTCCGGAAGCTGTGGGTTCTGGACTGGAATTTGCAGAGGAAGTGAGCTGGTTTGAATTGAAAGCAAAGACTTATTGAAAATGATTGCAACCATACAACCAGTCATAAATGTAGATAATATGTCATTTGATCAGGATATGAGTCAGTACAGAAATTTGGATGACACAGCTTTTAGGTGAAGGACTTGTCTTTTTTTTTTTTTTTTTTTTTAAAGTAAAATCAAATCCTGGTTCCCAGGTGTGACCCAAGGAGGGCTGCCTGGAACTTGCAGCCTCAACATTCCTCTCAGAAATATCCTTACCTATTGTAATCTATAGCATGGCCGAGGCAGGACTGGAGCATTAAAGGGCCTAAGGTCTCAGAAGTAATATAAAAGGGGGAAAAAAAAAGACAGAAGGAATCCAAATCAGCATTTTTAGCCCTCTGAGGCACACTGGTGTCTAAGTTACACATAGCAAGGCATTTGTCACCAATGATAAAGTGCTGGAATTTTTTGAAAGACTTACTTTATACAACTGAGTGAATTCAAAGTTATTCCTATTGCAAGGTCATTCTTTTTTATTTTCTGATACACACTTTGTGAATGGGAGAGAGAAAGATGAGAGTATTCTGGACACCCTAAGGAACCTCCTGGACTTTGGAAAATGGCTTTGTTAGCGTGGGGAAGGAGAGCAAAGTTGAAAATACTGAACTCCAAGACATAATTTACAAGGTGTGGTGCACTCACTTTCAGGTGTGGTCTCCTTCAGGCACTACAAGGAAGCTTTTCTCCCTGCTTGGCTTCTACTTTTAACCCGTGGGAACATCCCCTAATACACCCAAACTACAATCCAGAACCAAGAGAGCAAGGCCAAGAAAGAGGTAAGCCTAAGTCCTAACTTCCCAAATAGTTGCTCTTCCCTAGATAACTGACATGACGGTTGTCTCTCCAGGGAAGATCTCATCTCCTCATAGATAGGGGCACTCTAAGGAACACAACTCTGTGACATACAGGGTGTGTGTAGGAATGGGATTAGAGGACAGTTGTTTTCTTTATAAATGCTTGCTGCATATGTAAAAATTCAATTAGCTACTCCTATGTGCAGAAGAAAAGTAAGGAATGGCAAGTGCCTGAGCTACAATTTATCCTGTATCACTCATGCTTTCTGCAGCATTTATAATAAAGGAAAGAGACACTTTGGGGACTGCCAAGATGGATAATATATTGCTCCTGCCTTTAGGCAAGTTCTGGTCTGCTGGTGGAGACAGTGGACATGGGGCTGTCAAAGTCTAGAGACAGAAGAGAACTTCTGCTAGATCTCCCTAGCATTAATGGGAGGCCTTTACCTCTGGTCACAGGCTGGAGTGGGGCAATGGCAGAGGGGAAGGGAAATCTCAGACCTCTCAGGCCTGTTCAGGGCTGTGCCTCTTCTCTGTGAGTGCCTCAGCCTCCCATGCCCAGCTTTGAAGCTTACTCTGACTCAGGGGCACCTATAAATTTAAGGTGCATCTTTAGCCAGAATACAGGGAAGCCACTGAAGTCTGGCTTGTAGTAACCACTCACTTAGGCCCCATTACAAGGGACAATCCATTCTATCTGGCATGAAATGCCCTCTCTCTCCTCCTGTCTTCTCACCAGTTAGCTAGAACCCAGGATTTCCTGATAAGGATATGAAAAATAGAAACTCTGCCTGGGCTTCCCACAGAATATTGTGGGTCCTGGGCGAAGGCATTAAGAATGGCCACTCTGACCTGAGGTTCACAAAGTGCTCAACAGCCTGCCAAAGAGAATCAGTAACATTGTTGAGGAGTACAGAGCAACCATAGCTTCCCTGAGTTTCTCAGTCTTCTGAAGGTAGAATCAACAACTAACTGAAGGTCTTCTGTACCCACCCAATTGGATTAAGAACAAAAATTGGAGTTCTGGCTCATCTAGAATTGCCAGTCCACTTAAGAATTTCTGAAGTAAGATAAATAAGATAGACTACCATATATTCATTTAAAATTTGTGTTTCCCAGGACATTTAAGTATCCTTATGTTTTCCCTCTTTTGAGAAGTAGCTTAACAAGGAAAAGGTGAGGCTGGAGGAGGATGGCCAAGGGATGTTAGCAGTGGGTCGATGGAAATAGCAAGTGGATAGGAGAGGTTTGGGATTACAGGAAGAGTACTGATATAGTGAACTTAAGATACCAAAAACATCCTAATATACAAATGCAAGGAGCACAGAGAAATCAGTCTTCAAGGTACACAATGCATCTTCTCAATCACCCCTCCTCAGAAGCAAAGGTTCTGTCATCCAACTGTACAGAAGGTAAGAGGATGGATGGTACTCACCCTGCCTCTCATAAAAATGAGAGGTTTTGTTTGTTTGTTTGTTTGTTTGTTTGTTGTTTTTAACATTCAGTTCTTCAAGATATACAGTGGGAATTAAAATCAGAAAACATGGAACTATATACTTATAGAGCAGGAAAAGATTTTGGAAATCAAGTGCAATCAGCTGGTCTTAGGTGAGTAAGTGATGGCCAGACTGGTTAAGTTTGCTCAAGGTCAGATAGCTAGTTAGGAGCAAGGACTAGAATCCACACTGTGTTCCCAGGTCAGAAAATTTGCCCTTTGGTTTTTTTTTCTTTTGAGAAAAAAAAAAAAAAGTGAATGAAAGGTTGCAAATGGCAAAATATCCTTCTTCCTTATGGGTGAGTTGTATTCCATTACATATATAAGCTGCATCTTCTTTATCATTTCATTTATTGATGTGCACTTAAAATGTTTCCATATCTTGGCAATTATAAATAATGCTATTAATAGCAGGGTAAATGTATCTTTTTGAATTAATTCTTATTTTGTGGTTGGCTTTATTCCTTTGATAACTATGTAAGTTTAAAAAGCTAAAGCTCTAAACATTCTTAGAAACAATGAACAGTACATATATAAATTTTTAAAATATGTGCAGTAGATTGTGTATATGTATTTACATACAATATGTTGTATCTGCGCAGTCAAATAGTAACAATTCTATCTCACAAAACTGAAAAATGAGAAAAAAGAATATTTGCTTTTTTTATTTTGTCATAAGTTCATGGTAACCTGAAACAGGGTATATGAGGATGCATGTAGAATATATTATTTTAAGCCTCTTTACTTTTTTATATTTTAGGTCAAGATGGGGTTTATATTTTCAAAATCTATGAATGAGAACATGAAAAGCCAGCAGGAGTTCATGCTTATGAATGCCCGACTTCAGGTACATTTTTAAATAATTAAGCTTTTATGTTGCTACAGTGGTTAAACTTTTTGTCACATGTGCTGCAGCACTATGTCCTCTTTAACCCCAAAAGGTAAAATGCTTTTGAGGCTTATCCTCAAAGCCAAGATGAAATGGATTACTAATTATCTGGTAAATGGGTTTTTTTAATCTCTAATCCAGATACTTAAGTAAAAATTTCCATATTATAGGAAGAGATAACTTAAGAGTTTATGGTAGACAGAATGATGCCCATCCACAAAGTTATCTGCATCCTAATCCCCTGTGAATATGTTACCTTACATGACTTTACAAAGTGATTAAGTTGAGGAGTTTGAATTGGGGGAGATCCTGAATTATCCTTATTTATCTGGAAGGGCCCAATGTAATCACAAGGGTCCTTATAAAGGAAAGAGGGAGGCAAGAGGGTCAGGGTCACAGAGAGAGAGACATTTGAAGATGCTATGCTGCTGACTTTGAAGATGGAATAAAAGGGCCATGAATCATAAGATTCAAGCAGCCTCTAGAAGCTGGAAAATGCAAGAATACAGATTCTCATCTAGAGCTTCCAGAGGGAAAGCAGTCCCTCCAGTCCATTCTAGACTTCTGACCTCCAGAACTGTAAGGTAATACACTTATTTTGTTTTAAGACACTGAGTTTGATAATTTGCTACAGCAGCAATAGGAAATTTTAATACAGAGTGTGAACATTTGACACTGGATTTATACAATGGCTGAATAGAAAAGATCAAGCAAAGTAGGAGATTGTCTAATTGCCTAATACAGGTTGTTAAAAAGTATTTTTAAATGTTCTAAAACAAAATCAAGTATTAATAGTTTGACTGAAATTATTTTCCTAAGATTTCTAACAAAGATCTGTAGACCTCTGTGGTTCATTACGGCTCTGGGAGTAGAAGGTTCTAGGTGAGACATACAGTAAGTGGTTAAAAGTGAGGACTAAAGCCAGGCTGCCTGGGTTTGAATCCTGGTTCCACCTCCTGACTGACTGTGGCTTGTGCTTCAGTCTCCTAACCTGTAAACTGGAGATGATACTGTCCCCCTCAGAGTAAAAATGACCATGTATTGAGAATGTGTAGAACACTGCCTCAAGTCTTTAGAACAGTGTCTCTCAATCTATAAGCATTAGTTGTTACTCTTGTTATTATTGCTTTTAAAGAGTGATAAAAAGTGTCTTCTGTAGGATAAAGATTTCTTTTGGGGGCATGGAACTATTGAAAGAATGGGCAACTGAACTATTATAACAGAGCAAAGTGACCTAGAGGAGATCAAATGTTTAGGGTTTTGAACCAGTAATGTATGTCATATATTCAGAGAGTCCTTGTCCAAGACGTCTGGAAACTACAGGGCTTTTACGTCATAAGTCAGGGTCTGTGAAGAGTTTGGGATTTTACCCTGCTTGCAAGCTAACAGATGAGCCTATTACTATTTCATGGACGCTGGCAGAACACAGGAGACACCTACATCAAACAAAGGACTTTATTACTCACAGCACAGCAAGAGCACAAGCAAGAGGCTGGTGTCAATTCTTCATGCCCCTCGAGTCTCACAAAGGTGACAAAGACAGGCTTACATGGGTGCTGTGTATTCAGTGCATTGTGGAACACTGGGCTTGGGGAATCTACTGCTTTCCTAGTGAGTGGGGAACTGGTGGAGTTGAGGTGGGGGAAATTGACCTCCTTCCTCAAGGTTGTTCACGGCAAACACAACCCCAAGAAATGGTCTGTGTAAAGAGCAGTCTTCTGGGCTTGCATTCTTGGCTCATCCAGAATGTGCAGGGACATTCAGGGCCCATGGCAGATTGCCCCTCAGCCGGATTGACGAGAGCTTTGAGAACAGCCTTGACTTCTGCTCACTGATCCCAGGGCCCACTACAGTTGGCATCTAGGGTCTAACCGGCAGGCGCAATATCACTATTGGCATCTCTACTTTTCAGCTCAGCTGAACCAAAGGTGAACCAGGCCCAGGCATTTAGAACAACCTCTGTGAATCCAAGGGCCCTATAGAGCCAGTAGCTTTGCTTCAAGTGGCAGCGTGGGGGATAAAATTTTCCCCAAAAAGGTAGCTACTACTCCTTTATGCAAAACTGAGATGACACTAGGGCCAGGCCAGCCACACCCTCAAACACATTATTTTCATTTGACCAGCAAAGGGGCACTTTCCTTGTAGTTGCCATGTCCCGGCTGTCCTAGTTGTCCATGCCCATGTCAGGCCTGAGAGCCACAAATTCTCCAGGGGTCAAGTGTTTATTTTTAACAAGATCTCAGTAATAGGCCAATAACTGCCTCCTCTTTTTGAAAGGGATACATTTTGGGTTGAATTGTGTCCCTGTCCCCCAAGTTCGTTTGTTAAAGTCCAAACCCCCACTACCTCAGAATGTGACCTTATTTGAAGACAGAATCTTTACAGAGGTAATCAAGTTAAAATGAGGTCATTAGGGTGGGCCCTAATCCCAAATGACTGGTATCCTTGTAAAATTTGGGCACAGAGACATGCATACAGGGAGAATGCCATGTGAATATGAAGAGGCCATGTACAAGCCAGGGAGAAAAGCTTGGAACAGAGCCTCCCCTCAAAGCTCTCACAAGGAACCAACACTGCTGACACCTTAAATTTGGACTTCCAGCCTCCCAAGTTGAGACAATAAATTTCTGTTTCTTGAGCCATCCAGTTTGTGGGACTTTGTTATGGCAGCCCCAGGATGCTAATACAGCATATATTTGATGCCTGTGTCCAGCATGTGGTGCTGCTGTACTGGCAATGGCCTCTGAAGAAGGCTATGATTTTCTTTTTCTTGCTAGGATTCTATATTGTTTCTATTGCACCACTTGGAAGGGGTCAGGGACTCCCTGAATGGGAGAATGTCCTTTCATTACTATGAATGTTTACAGTAAAAGCAAGTAACACAAAATTTATTATACATTTATATTCAGAGGACATAACTGCAGTATCTTGAATCAACTCAAAGGCCATTTTAATTTCCCTAGTTCACTGCAAACTGCTCAAACCTTATCAGTTGAATTTTGCTCTGAGAACACAGACCAAAGATTTTAACATAGGGGTTATTGTAATAGTTTCAGGAGATTAGGCTGTTTCCCAGCTGGGGGAGATTGGGAATACAAATTTTTTTGCCCTTTGGTTCTTCATCCCAGAACTGGTGGTACTTCCTCCCCTGTGCTCCTCTGGCCTCTGGAGAGCACTGGGGCTCAGAGGCATCCTTCTTTTAGCCAACACTGGCGCTACTGCCCTGCCCTGCATCCTCAGCACTTTGGGCCATCTTGGCACTTAGCACACCCTCCCTGCATAGGACCAAGGAGACATGGGGCCTGGAATCCAACAGAGCCATAAATAAAAACAGTTGAGGCCCTCCTCTCCCCTCCCTGAAGTTCCCCTGCATATCCAACCTTCTTCCCTAAAGGAGCTGAAGTTGGATGAGTGGAAGAAGGAGAGAGCAGCTCGGTGCCAGTAAGCAAAGGTTTGCAGTTACTCTCAGGTTCAAGAAGCCTCTTGGCACTGGACTCAACAAATTTCTAATGTATTTAGTCTATCCAACGTTGTATATCCTCATTGTTTACACCATTATTTCAGCTTTGGGGACCCTTGACCCATCAGCCATTGCTATACTGCATGCCTTTTGGCTGGGGAGTGGGGCTTGTTACCCCTATGATGTCATGACAACATCCTTTCCTTCTCCCACCCCAGAGGAGAATGTGCCACAATCAACACACAATCTGGGAGTCTTGTTTGGACCCTACCTTTTGTTTCTCAGCCTCATTTAAGGCAGTGAGAGGTCTTTACCCTCCCACCCTCACCACCACCTATGCAAAAGCATTTACTTCCAGATCTCAGGGAGTCTTCTGATATCCTCTAACCCAGCCAGCAAGGGACCCTTCTACTTTCTCTTCCAGAACACCATGTCTCTATCAGCACCTCATCCATATCACCCAAACTGGCAGGTCTTGTGAGGGTCTGGTATTTTACCCTGCTTCCAAGTTAAGAAATTAGCCTGTTACTTTTTCATGGATGCTGGCAGAAGACTTACTCACAGCACAGCAAACATCATGAGCATAAAGTTGGTGCCAGTTTTCTATGCACTCCAAGCCCTGTGGAGGGGATGGAGGTGGGCCTAGTTGCATGATGAGGTGGACACATGAGCTTGAAGAATCCACCACTTTTGTCATGAATGGTGAGCAAGGCTGCTCTTTGATTGAGAAGAGGTGTTACTTCATCCTTAAGGTTGCTCCCTGCAAATACAACCCTGACGAATGGCCTGGGGAAAGAGCAGTCAGGGCCTGCATCCTTGGCCTGCTCAGCAAGAATGCTCAGGGTCCATGGCTCCCAGTAAGTGTGTTGGTTTAGATGATTAGTTTTTCCTTTTGACCGCAATATACTTTATTATTTATCTTTTAATTTCAAGGAAGGATGACAAAAAGATATAAATCAATACAGTTGAAGCAGCCTTCCAACCCTAAAGCTACTTGAGTTCTCATCCTAAATGGGGCAGCCTAGGGAGAAACAGACTCATCTGTAGCAGTTTGGAAGACTGGATTGGTCCTTGAATGTTCCTCCATTTAAAGGAATTAAATACCTAGCATCATTTTTAAGGCTTAGAGCTATTCTTTTTTGAAAAAATTATCATTAATTATTTGAGATATATATAAGAGAATATATTTATAAATTATGAAGCATAATAAAATGAACACCAATGAACCCATCACTAAATTGAAGAATTATATTATCACAATACCCTTGAAGCTACCTATGGATTCCTCCTCCCTGAATGTTGAGTGAACCCAATCAGCTAAAGTTGGGCTGTAACTGACATAGTATCATATCCCAGAGTTCCTAGGACTATGTATGACTCTGTAAGTGGAAGGAATGGGCCAGGGGAAGATGTGGGTGGGAGATGACATTTCTTTCTAAGTTCTTCAAAGGAGAGGTTTAAAAAACACCAATTGAAACACCAGGCCTGCTAACATCTTTAGCCTGTGATGGCATGTCTTTTGGCTCTTTTCCTATTTAATGGCATCTCAATAAAAAAGGGTAAATAGAAGAAACAAATGTTTATTAAGAGAAACCTAATAATTAGAATCCTTTTCCCAGTGGGTTTTTTAAGTTCTACTTTTTTTTTTTTGGTAAAAAATGAAAAATTGTAACTTGATAATTTGATATTATTGGTATTTTTCTTTCAGGAGAAAGGGCCAGAATCTTATCCCAGTGGCCAGGTTCCCAACTCTGGCTGTACATTTGTCTCATGCAGGGGCTTTTTAATGTAAAGGTTTCATCCTAGATTGGTCAGATATCTACATGCCTGGGCATGCAGTTGCTTTAGGCTCTCCAGGGGATTGTGATGCACAGCTTGGGTTGAAAACCTTTGCCCTTTCCTTTTCTATGATGCTACATAATTGTAATTGGTGATTGGCAGTGACTTAACACAACATACATTGGAGATGAAACCAAATAAGTTTTCAATTTAGGCAAATTATTCATGAAAGTAATTAAATCAATCACTGGAGTCTGGCTTCAAATCAAAAAAGTTCCTTTTAATTAACAAATTGGTTCTAGTTGAGCTAGAGAAAATTTACACTACCCAATATAATAATGTTTTCAGATCATCAGCAAAAGTCAGTTTCCCACTGCTTTGTCTAACCCCTGTTACCAGGGATGGTGGATAGCTGGTGTATTCAGTAAACCTCAGGTAAAAATAAATACTTTCTTAAAATGCCACTAGATGGCACATCTAAACCAATTTTATATGATCTGAGTGGCCAAAAAAGCATTCTGAGGTTATAAAATAGGATGGAAACTGAAAGTGTAAAGCAGAAAAAATGAGGGAAGAAAAGATTCCATGAGTCTCTGTTGTGCTGTAGTGCTACTATACAGGCAAAACAGTTATGGTCCATGTAAAGATTAATAGGGCAGTCTTTTCATTGTTCACTGTGAGCAGGACACAGACTAATGACAAAAAATACAGGAGAGCCAGTCTTTGAGCTGAACGTCTATGTAGTGTTTGGTGTTAAGGAAATGAAGTATAGCTATAAATCAAAAGTATAGGTATTTAGTATATATAAAATAATATACTATATGCTAAGCAGCTTTCAGATCTGTCTAAGGTACAGAAATTTCTTATCTAATTTGGTGGGGAGAGGGCAAGGTATACTGCAAACACCCAGATGTTATGTGTGTATATCTGTGGCAGGTAGAATAATGGCCCCCTACAGCTGTTCACACCCTAATCCCTGGAACCTGTGAATATATTACCTTATGTGGTGAATAGACTTTGCAGATGTGATTAAATGAATAGACCTTGAGAAGGGAAAATTATCCTCGATTATCAATGTAGACCCAATCTAAACACATGAATTTTTAAAAGTAGAGATGTAAAGACAAGACTCAGAGATCAAAACAGCATGGTATCGGCATAAAGAGATATCTGGGTCAATGGAACAGAATAGAGAGCCCAGAAATAAATCCACAGACCTATGGTCAATTATTCTTCGACAAAAGAGGCAAGAATATACAATGGAGAAAAGACAGTCTCTTCAGCAAATGGTGTTGGGAAAACTGGATAGCAACATGTAAATCAATGAAGTTAGAACACTCCCTCACTCCACAGACAAAAATAAACTCAAAATGGCTTAAAGACTTAAATATAAGACAAGACACAATAAATCTCCTAGAAGAAAACATAGGCAAAATATTCTGACATAAATCCTAGGAATGTTCTCCTAGAGCAGTCTACTCAGGCAATGGAAATAAGAGCAAAAATAAACAAATGGGACCTAATTAAACTCATAAGCTTTTGCACAGCAAAGGAAACCATAAGCAGAATAAAATAACATCCTACGAAATGGGAGAAAATATCTGCAAATGATGTGACTGACAAAGGATTAATTTCCAGAATATATAAACAGCTCATACAACTTAATAACAACAACAACAACAAAAAACCAAACAATCCAATCCAGAAATGGGCAGAAGACCTAAACAAGCATTTCTCCAGTGAAGACATACGAATGGCCAATAGACATGAAAAAATGCTCAGTATCAATATCAAAAATGCTGGTGGGAATGTAGTTTGGTGCAACCATTATGGAAAACAGTATGGAGACTCCTCAAGAAACTAAAAATAGACTTACCATATGATCCAGCAATCCCACTTTTGGGTATATATCCAGAGGGAACTCTAATGTGACAAGATACATGCACCCCAATGTTCACAGCAGCACTCCTTACAATAGCCAAGACATGGAAGCAACCTAAATGTCCATTGACAAATGACTGGATAAAGAAGTTGTGGTATATTCATACAATGGAATACTACTCTGCCATAAAAAATAAAATAATGCCATCTGCAGCAACATGGATGGACGTAGAGATTGTCATTCTAAGTGAAGTAAGCCAGAAAGAGAAAGAAAAATACCATATGATATCACTCATATGTGGAATCTAAAAAAAAAAAAGGACACTATGAACTCATCTACAGAACAGAAACAGACTCTCAGACTTAGTAAACAATCTTATGGTTACTGGGGAGAGGGGGTGGGAGGGGATAAATTTGGGAGTTTGATATTTACAAATGTCAGCCACTATATATAAAAATAGATTTTTTAAAGTTTCTTTTGTATAGCACAGGGAACTATGCTCAATATCTTGTAATAACCGTTAATGGAAAAATATGAAAACAAATATATGTATATATACGCAATACTGGAACATTGTGCTGCACACCAGAAATTGACACATTGTAATTGACTGTACTTCAATTTAAAAAATGAGTCAGAGCGATGTGACGTTGCTGGCTTTGAAGATGGAGGAAGCCCACTCCCTCACCTTCTCCAGCCAAGAAATGCAGGTGGCCTCTAGAAGCTAGAAAATGCTAGGAAATAGATTCTCCGCTAGATTCTCCAGGAAAGGAAGACATCCCTTGATTTTAGCCCATTCCAACCTGTGTTGGACTTCCAGTATCCAGAAGTATATAAGATAATAATTTGTGTTGTTTTAAGCCATTGAGTTGATAGTAATTTGTCTACACAGCAGCATTTGCTATGATTATTTTTACAACATAAAATACAGTGTAGACTCAATAAATGCCTTTTCAAATGTATAAAAATTAAAACAACAAACAATAGCAAATAACATGAGAACTTAAAATTGCTTAAACTGTTTTAACTCCCAATACCTTTAATTCTTACGCCGTCCCATGTGTTTTTTTTGAGGTGAAAACTGTACCAACGAGTTAGAATAAGAAGGACAAGACTTCAGTTTTTAAAAGAAGGGCTGATTTTCTGAGGAAAGCAAGAAAGTACAGTGTTTGCTTTGTAGAGAGTCTTGTGGCAACAAGAAACCCAAAATGTAGAATAGGTAGTGAAGAGGAGAGGAAAGCAGTCAACTCCATCTGTAGTAGAAGATTGAGCAAGTGGGCGTTGGCTCAAGAACTAGAAGTGTCAGGGGACTTAACCAGGAAGTGCCTTGAAAAAAGGGGCAGCATGATCAGTATAAGTTCACTCACAGTGGGGTCTACAAGGAAGGCTACATGGCTTAATTATGGTACCTGGATTCATAACCATCTTCAGCTTATCCCTCTGAAACTCTTTTCTGCCTATGTCCCCATACCTATTACCTGCTCTTAGGCTCCCTATGTCCCTCACTCATAATCATTCTTCTGAGATTCTTATTTTTTAATTGTGGTAAAATATAAAATTCACTATTTTAAAGTGTACAATTCAGTGACATTTAGTACACTTACAATGTTGTGCAACCATCACCACTGTTTAATTCCACAACATTTCCGTCACCCCAAAAGGAAACCCACTAAGCAATTGCTCCCTGTTCCCCCTTTCTCCCAGCTCCTGGCAACCACTAATCTGCTTTCTGTCTGTATGGGTTTGCCTGTTTTGGACATTTCATATAAATAGAATCATACAATATGTGGTCTTTTGTGTTTTGCTTATTCAATTAGCATAATCTTTCCAAAGTCCACGTATGTTGTAGCATGAATCAGTACTTCATTCTTGTTTATGGCCAAATAACATTCCTTTGTATAGATACACTACATTTTGCTTATTCATTCACTTGTTTATGTACATTAAGATTATTTCCACTTTGGGTTATTGTGAAGAGTGCTGCTATGGAAATCTTTGTACAAGTCTTTTTGGAACACTTGCTTTTCAATTATTTTGAGTCTGTATACCTAGGGGTGGAATTGCTAGATCATATGAAAATTTTATGTTTAACTCATTGAGGAACCACAAAGTGTTTCCCACAGTGGCTGCACCATTTTATATTCCTACAACAATGTATGAGGGTTACAGATTCTCCACAATCTTACCGATACATGTTATTTTCCTTTTCTTTTTTCTTTTTCTTTTTTTTAAAATTCTAGACATGCTAGTGGATTTGCAGTGGTATCTCATTGTGGTTTTTATTTGAGTTTCACTAATGACTAATAATATTAAACATTTTTCATATGCATATTGGCCATTTGTATAACTACTTTGGAGAATTGTCTCTTCTAGTCCTTTGCTATTTCTAAACTGGGTTGTCTTTTTCTTGTTGAGTTGTAAGAGTTCCTTATATATCATGGATACTAGATCCTTATCAGATATAATATATGCAAATAGTTTCTCCCACTCTGTGGGTTGTCTTTTTACTCTCTTGCCAGTGTCCTCTGATGCATACAAGTTTTTAATTTTTATGAAGTCCAATTTATTTTTCCTTTTGTTGCTCGTGCTTTTGGTGTCATATGTGAGAAAGCATTGCCAAATCAAAGGTAATTAAGATTTGCCCTTATGTTTTATTCTAAGAGTTTTATAGTTTTAGCTTTTTAAGTTTTTGGTCCATTTTGAATTAATTTTTGTATATGGCATGAAGTAAGGGTTGAATATCATTCTTTTGCACGTGGATATCCAGTTATCTCAGTACGAGGTTCATTCTTTATCAACATAAACAAATCAAATGTTGCATAGTAAAGATTAGGGGTCACACAGTAAGTCTGTAACTAAGTCAGGTCAAGAATTTGTTCACCAGGGTCCAGGTCCTCTGAAGAGAGCATCTTGACTTTTTAGTGGTCTTCAAGTGCCTAAAGTTCAAGATGGTGGCAACCTGCTGGTGTCTTTCTTTTCCAAAGTTGGAATGGGTGGAAATAAGTTAATTTAATAGCACTATGAAGGATTGGGTCTAAATGCAGAGAATATATGTATTAAGTTACTTGACTTTTAAAGAGACTGCTAAAAACGTTCAGCATGACCCTTTAAATATAGGGTAAGATATTAATATGTCTGGAATCACTTAGAGGAGTTAATGAAATTACTCTTCAGATTTCCTGTATACTGTCTATATTCAGGAATGGTAGGAAATGAAAGTAAAATAATTAATAAAAGTCATTGGAACATAGGCACTACCTTATACAAAGGTAAAGAAACAACAAAGAAGGGTCAAGCCACCGAGTTGATGCTTTGCTGCTTAGCCCTTCCATGCTGACAGTGGGTCGAGGACCCTCCCTACAGTCAATTTTCCAACGGGGACACTGAATTTAGGTTTGTTCACAAACTTAAATGAGACCAGTGACTCCACTTATAGATTATCAGAAAGCTTTTCTTTTTCTTTTACTCCCTCAACTATAATTCTTTTTTCATATATCCGATTGGAGTGAATTTCAATTCATTTTTAGCTTTGCATTACTAGAGCAAGGGAGGAGGTCACTTATAAACTCAGTAGAACATTTACTGAATGCCTAGAGTATACAAAGTTTGGGGCACAAAACTATTAAAAATGATCTTATAGCTCTAATAATTATTTTTGTTTTCTCTATAAATCTTCATAATGTGTACACACACACACACACATACTCCACTTTATTTCAAAAAAAAAAAGTAAGGTAGGCTTGCTGTTAAAAATCTTTAGACTTCTCACATGTGTCTTGTTTCTACTTCAGTTTCTTCCTTAAGATAATTGACAATATAGGGTAAATATTAGTATTTAATATAGTGGAACAATCTAAAGTTTCAATATCTTGAATAAACTTACTAAATGTAGAATAATAGTGAATCTACATTTTAAGAAATGTTTTAGTTTGAAATAATTTCAGATTTGCAGAAAAGTTGCTAAATCCGTATAGAGAATTTACATACAGCCTTTAGGTAGCTTCCTTTAAACCATAGTGCAATGATCAATACCAGGAAATTAACATCAATACAACACTGTTAACTAAATTACCGATCTTTCTGAAATGCCACCAGTTTTTCTCCTACTATTCCTTTTCTGTTCCAGGATCTAATCCAAGATCTCACATTGTATTTAATTGTTGTTTCTGCTTAGTTTTCTCCAGTCTTATAGTTCCTCGTTCTTTCTTTGGTTTTCATGATAAGTACTGGTCAGTTATTTAGTAGAATTTCTCTCACTATGCGTTTTTCCAGTGTTTCTCATGATTAGATTGAGGTTGCGCATTTTTTGCATATTTTTTTAAACTGTAGGATGCTATTATGTCTTTCTCACTGCATCATATCAGAGGATACCTGACGTTGATCTGTCTTATTACTAGTGATGTTAGCCTTGATCACTTGTTTAAGGTGATTTCTGCTAGGTTTCTCCACTGTAAAGTTACTATTTTTTCTTTTCTAATTGATAAATATCTTTGAGGAAATACATTGAGACTCTGTTAATATCTTTATTCTTCTCAAACTCTTGCCTGCTCATTTTAGCATCCATTGGTGGGATCTTATATGCAACAATTACTGTGGCATTTGCCTAATGGTAATTTTTTTAATCTCCTTCATTCTATCTATATTTGTTCATTGGAAAAGCTGTGCCTTCCCCATGTATTTATTCACTTATTTTTATCAATATGGTCTCATAGATATATTATTCTGTGGGTTATACTCTAGTACCATCATTATTTATTTTATGGCTTAAATTGTTTTGGCTATTGGGAATTCTTTCCAGCTGGCTACCATGTCCCTTTGACATATCCCATCCTTTGCTAATTCTGTGATCATAGGATTGTCCATATATATTGTGCCTGCCCAAGGCCTGGAATTAATCACTCATTTAAGGATGCCCGTTTCTTTCTATTAGGGAATAGTATTTAGAACTCAAGATCTGGGCTCTAGGTGTGCTTATTGATATGGCCATTGTTCCCAGATCCTCTCATCAAAGACATGTTCATATATACTAATCCCTGCATATACACACACTTATACCTGTAAGCATGTATATTCTAAACCATGAGTTCATAGTGATACCTCTGATTCCAACCTAGTATGATGTTTCGTTCTAGCCTTTCTTTTTCTCTATTTTTAAGTTCTTTCTCAAACAATAAGAAACCTGGCTCTCATTTTCTACCATATATTCACTTCAATCCTAGTAGAAACATGAAATAGTTACAGAATTGCCAGTACATACCCCTGTGGGAGACAGATTCACTAACTGGAGTACATTATTTGTATGTTCTTTTCTCCTTTACAGTATTCAGTCAAAATACTTTTCTGTTAATTAGGTTAGTTCTTCCTGGGCTTCTTCAGGGTGGTTAGGTTATTCATTTGCAGAATACTTATACTTTGTATTCTCTCCATGTTTTGGCTGAGTTAAATTAGATATAGAGTAGAGGAGTGTAGGAAACATAAATATGTTCTAATGATTAAAACTATCCAAAAAGATACATTCCAAGAAGTGTTCCCTCCCTCCTCATCTTTGCTCACCTATTCCCATTCTCTTCTTTATATATAGCCTTTCCCATATTGTCTCTATGTGTTTAATCTCTCTAGTCTTCTGTTTATCCTTCCTGTACAATATCCTTTTGTACAATAAACAAATACACGTGTATTTTCTTATGTCTCCTTCTTCCTTACATGAAGGGTAGCATACCATTGATATCCTTTTGTACCTTTCCTTTTTTCACTTAACAGTATGTCCTGCAAATCATTCCAATCAGTTCATAGAGATCTTCTCCATTTTTTTAACAGTTGCATAGTGCTCCACTGTGTGGGTATATAATAATTTATTCAAATGATGTATGGGCACTGTATTAGTTTCCTATTGCTGTGAAAAATTATCACAAACTTAGCAACAACACAAAATAATTATCTTATAGTTTGGAAAGCCAGAAGTTTGAAATGGGTCTCACTGGAAGAAAACCAAGGTGTCAGCAGGGCTGCATTCCTTCTGAAGGGTCTAGAGGATAATCCTTTTCCTTACCTTTTCCAGTTTCTAGAGGCCGCCTGAATTCCTTGGCTCATGTCCCCTGCTTCCCTCTTTAGCCAGCAGTGTAGTATTTTCATCTCTCTCTAATTCTGACTCTCTTGCCTCCATCTTTCACTTTTGAGGATCCCTGCAATTATATTGGACCCACCTGTATAATCCAGGCTAATATCCCCATCTTAAAATTCTTAAATTAATCACACCTGCAAAGTCCCTTTCTGCCATGTAAGGTGATATATTCATGGGTTCTGGAGATTATGAGCCATTATTCTGTCTACCACAGATACTTAGGTTATTTCTAATATTTTGCTGTTATAAATCATCCTGCAATGAATAATCTTGTGCTTTTACGTTTCTGTACTGCTGTAGGTATACCTTCAGGGTAGAATTCTAGAAGTGGGATTGCTGGGTCAAAGCTGGTGCCTTGTAATTTTGTTAGGTATTGCCACATTCCCCTTCAGAAAAGTTTTACCAACTTGAGAGCACCTATTTCCCCAAACTCTCACCAACAGAACATGTTGTCATTCTTTAAAATTTTTGGCAATCTGATAAGCAAGAAATGGTATCTCAGTCTTGTTTTAATTTGCATTTCTTTAATTATGAGTAAACCTGAACATTTTCTCACATGTTCAAAGGTCATTTATGTATCTTATTTTTGTCAATTGTCTGTTCTTTGGGTTTTCATCCCCTGACTCTCAATTTTTAAGAGCTCTTTATACATTAGAGATACTGATCTCTTATCTGTGGAATATATTGCAAATATTTTCTCCAGACTGTCATTTGTCTTTGATTATGGTGGGGGTTTTGCCATGAAAAAATTAAAAAATTTTTATGTATTCAGATTAACAATCCTTTATTGCCCTTGCATTTTGAGTTTTTATTTAGAAAGTCTTTTCCTATACCAAGGTTAAAGGGGCGGTCACTCGTATTTCCCTAATGTATTTCTATAGCTTCATTTTTAATATTTAGATCCCTAATCCATTCAGAGTTTGTTCTGGTATATGGTGTAAGATATGGCTCTAATTTTATCTTTTCTCAAAAGGCTACAACATTTATTAAAAAGTCTATCTTTACCCCCAGTGATTTGAGAGGCCACCTTTACTAACCTTCTATATGTACTTGGGTCTGTCTCTGGACACGCCATTCCACTGGCCAATTTGTCTATTTGTGTACCAGTACCACACTATTGTAATTATAGGTGCTTTAGTATGTTTTGATGCCTGGTTAAGATAGTATACCCTTGTAGTTTATCTTTTCAGTGTTTATTACATGTTTGCTTTTTAACAGAAACTTTAGTATCAACCTACCCAACTCTACAAAATAGTTTGTTGATTTTAAAAACTAAGATTGCATGCATTTATAAATTTATTTAGGAAGAAATGTAGAGTCACCCTGTCCAATAACAGGGGATGTCTTTTCATTTGTTTGAGTCTATTTTTATATATTCCAGGAGTTTATAAGTGAACTACAAACTAAACCAATGTTTTTTTGTTAAAAAAAAAGGAAAAATTTAAGTTAAATTTTAAAATTTCCTGTAAATGATTATAAAAATATTCTTGCAGTTGGATTTCTTGCCTATCTGGCAAGGGACTGTGTTAGCAGTGCACGTGAGGGAGGGATGTTCTTACTCTGAAATGTGCGAGACTGAAGAGTAGGAAGAGAGAGAATGGCAGAACTTCTCGGCAGGTTGGGGTGGCACAGAGGGAAATCTAGAAAGAAAAACTGGGCTCCAGACTGTTGCTTGCTGGATTTACGGCCAGGATATGGGTGCTAAATTTACTGTAGATTTACTGTAGATTTACTCTTCTTGCAATGAGATGTTCACAGGCATTGGAGCCAAGCACACCCGGGGCCAGCCCTGACTCCATCACTTACTTGTTATCTGACCTTTGATAAATGAGTAAACTCTCTGAGCCTCAGCTTCACCACTAAGATGAAGAAAGGATACCCAAATACTAGCTTGTATGGTAGACGAGATGTCAGTAAAGGTTCCCTTCTTTCCTGTTTATCTACATCCCTTTCTCTTATTTGCTCACAGTCACCACTTCATTCTTTCTTCCATCTCTAATTTCATTCTCTATTTTTCATTCTTCATCATTTTTTATCTTTCCCCGTCTCTATATGTATTTTCACTTCTGTGGTTAGGCATATGCTTTTCTAGTTCCTTTTCCCCTCTAACTTGCAGGATATTTTAGCACTTTAAAAAGTCAATTCTGGGAATGAGGACAGGGGGCCAATTAACCTGTCAGTCCCACAGAGTCTCATAGGCACTCCTGATCCCACTGGGCATGCTCAGCCTTCTCAGCCTTGAGACACTAAGGGACATTAGCAAGTGTCCCCTCCAGAGCCAGGACAGAATTTAAGTCATTTCAAAAGATCCCTGCAACCTGGTCCAGAGGACACCATTCCTACATGCTAACTTTGGTACAAAATGGAATTGCTTCTTGTTAATTCCTTTTGCACATATGCTATTTCAAGGATCTTATGGGTATTTTTCTAGGAAATTTCAGAACAAAAAAGAATCTCAAAAAAGAATCTTTAAACAAGTTCACTAAATACCAATTTACTTGTGATGTATGTGAAATACTACAAAGGAATCAGCACAAATTTAGGAAGGTACTGAGTAGACATTGTTCTGAAGACCCAGAGTAATTGGGGGAAAAATAGCTCCTTTCTCTTAAGAACCATGTATTTTAAGTTTGACTAACTGTAATAGCAATTTAAAGTATGCTTTTACTATAATCACTGAAAATCTTAAGAGATTTGACACCTATCCCAATACTTAGAATTTACTTTACAGCTAATATTGATTTGTACATAACCATAATTTCTTATTAAAATTTTTTAAAAGTGATTTAGAATTTGATGCCCATCTTTAATACTTAAGACTTTTGGATCTGATCTAAACAAGAACTCTGAAAACATTCTCTCACACAGAATCAAACCATTACTTCATATTAATCAAGTCACCACTTTGTTGGTTATTCTCTGACTCTCTTTCCCTGCCCCCACCTAGATCCTCCGAGATCTCTACCCTTCTCTGCCCTGTGTTCTGGGAGTCTGACCCTTGGCCTTGCATCTCCCAGGCTTCTTTTCCCTCTGGCTTCTGGTTGGACCATCTAGCAGGAGGCAGCAGCAGGAGCCTGGAGAGTTTAGGTATGTGGTTCTGGAGGTAGCAGTGGTTTCCATGAGCCACAGCTCTTTTAAGTTCTTGCTTCTTCCTTAGCTCCATCTCTCACTGGGATCTGGTTAACACTGTTTCCTTCCTGTTCCCCTGCTAGCCTAGGAGAGTTCATGGCTTCCTGCTGTTTGTTTGCCCCTGGGTGCCTCACTATCTCTTGTGGTTACCTTAAACTGCCCACACTCAGTGCTGTCCTTTCATCAAATTCTTCTCAGTTAACCTCTTTTGAGAAAATATGCTACATCCTGGTGACACCTTGTGAACAAAATAATGGGTGTGTTGATGTTTTTGTTATGAATAACTATCTAAACCTTTAAAACTAACTGCATTTATCATGAACACCAAAAATACACACTTTTTAATTAAACATTTACTTAATATGCTTCTGGCAATTGTAACTTTAGTGTGATGCTCCCTAAACTGTATGAGATCCATGCTAAAATTACAAAATAAAATTTTGGGTCAGACTTTGCTCTAAGTCTGCACTCAGCTGGACTCTTTGACTAGTTGGTAATTTCTTTTTCATTTCCCACCTTAGGTGTATACATCAAATGAAATGAGAAGTAGCTGTGCTGACCAAAGAGAAAACACCTAGAACACAAGCATATTACATGGAATTTACAACACAGCAGCTGCTTCTTTAATAAAATTGATGTCCCCTTTCAGACATAGATGATAACTACAGAGAAGAAAACTACAACTTATAAGCTACATACTGGCCTCCAAATACCTAGTTTCTTCAGCCATGTAACAATTAACAATATAACATCAAGCTGAAGTAAATAATGCTCATTTATTTCATCCATGAGCGGTATATATTAGTCCCTAGGTGAAAGGCTTTGAAAAAAAATTGAAGACAAAATTCCCTTGTTCATTTGTGAAGCTTCTGTGAGATACTGGAGCCATTTCTAATATTTTTGTGGCATACAGATTTTTACTAGATGTGAACTGTCTTAATTTTCTACCGTTGGTCTGTTTCAAATGCCATGCAACAAACAATTGTGTTAGACAAATTTTCCATGTGAACAAATTAATGTAGTTTTATAGAGAAGCATAATCTAAAACATAATTTTTATAGCCCTTCTTACATGTAAACTTCTCATTGCTTAAATTATTCTTCTTGCCTTTGGTGAATGTCTATTAATTTTCACGTTTGGGCTTATAGTGATGACTATTGCACAGACGGTTAGTAGAACACTAAACTTCTGTGTTGAAAACAATAGCCTTAAAAGCTCCTGTCAGTCTCTCTGTCTGTCTCTGTCTCTGTCACAGTCACACACACACACACACACACACACAGACACACACACACACACACACACACACACAAAGAGGTACAGTCAACTCCAGCAATAGCGTATTTTCTTTTCATTCAAAAATAAAATTTCAAAGTCAAAACATTATTTTAAAAGTCTAATCCAAATTTTATGATCTATCTAAGTTGGTTTCTAGCATTTTTAAGAGTAAACTCTCTGAATACCCCAACTCTACACTTGTCCTTAAACTGAGGCATGAATTTGCAAAGCAATGCCTCAAAATATTCCTGGAAAAATATGTCATAATGACATTAATCCGCTGTCTAGCATTGCAGTGGACATGATGGCATTTCTATTAGCTTTTTATTGATGTTAATGTAAATAACAGAACCCCCAAAAGAATATTCTGATAATGATTTATTTATTCACAGACTGTATGCCAGGCCCTGTGCTAGTTAATGAGGATGTAAAGATAAAAAGACAAAAGTTAAGTAGTTTTATAGTATTTATATGTTCCAAAATGGTTCATGTTATTTCATGTAGTGCTTTTTCTTAGAAGAAGAAATGGTTGGATCATTTTCAGTAAAGAAAAATTTTGTGTTCTCTTTAAATCTATTTGGTAAATTAATGATAGTTTTAGGTTCGTGGTTAGGTTCAGTTCAGATATATTTACTGATGATAAAAATATATAGGCCATTAAATTCTGGATTTATTACATTAATGGTAATATAATTATATAATTTAGGATTTGAATTTTTATGTATGGGCACATTCACTTGATTTTTTTTTCTCTTTTTTTTTTAACATTTTTTATTGATTTATAATCATTTTACAATGTTGTGTCAAATTCCAGTGTTCAGCACAATTTTCAGCCATTCATGGACATATACACACTCATTGTCACATTCTTTTCTCTGTGAGTCATCACAACATTCACTTGATTTTTGAATCACTGTACATGGCTTGGAAGCCAAATTATATAATATGGAATATTTATTTTCAGTTACGTACCCAAAAAGAAATGTATTAATTTGAAATTAAAATTGTTTTAAGGAAAATTAAACATGAAGACTTCAAAGCTTAAGAAATTATATTAGAGTGGGTGATTATCAGTGTTTTTTCCTCTCTTGAAAAATCTTTCTGTAATTATATGTATCTTTATAATATACACAAACAAATAAACAGAGCTGCAGTTGTACACCCCATACCATAACACTGGCAACTGCTAATCTCCCTACAGGATTTTGGTTAAAGGTTTTTTTCACCATAAGAGCTGATTGGGAATGTATATTTTAATAGAATATTTTGTTCCTATTTTTAGAATTTAAATATTTGCTTATTTAAAGCCGTTGGGAATTTTAAGGCAAAGGAGACTCCATCAGGTTAGGTATTTTTTTAAACTGTTAAAATTGATTTCTGAGTACTCTCTGCCGGCATGCCCCTTTAATAAGTACATCGATTAGAACTTCTGTTTGCAAGAACTGTTGTTTTCAAGAACTGGAAACCCAAAATGCACAAATATGAAGTAAAGAGGAAAACAATATGCCTGTTGTGATACATAAAAGGGAACAATCAGTATTATTCAGAAACAAGGGATAAAAGGTAAAGTGAGGATGGCAGTGGTTTTGTCTACTTTATTTGTATATTTCACTAGATGAAAAACTGCTGCCATTTGGTGTGCTCAGATGCTCACTCTCTCACTCTCTATTTAAATATAAAGATGCATATATTTAAATAAATAAATACTTGTTTAAATATGATATACTTTTGCCTAAAATTTATAATGTGAAAGGAGGTATTTCAGATGCAGACCTCTCCAATGAGAGGACCCCAAAGGCACATCTGTTTGGTTTATGACCCTCACATTCTATCATGGGGTGAGGTGCAGTGGAAAAGAATGCCATCATGTTCATAGCTGTATGAAACTGAAAAGTTAGAGCATCTAAGTAGCAATCACTTCAAAATCAAATTGTTATGGACATCACCAAGGGGAATCAAAGCAGTTGCTTTTTTAAAGAGGGAAGATCATTGCTCACTTCCGTTTTCCTTCCTTCAGTGGAAGCTTGGTGCCACTTTCTTTTCCAACAAAATTTCCTCTCTGGATCATATGACATGGTCCTTTTAGATAGTTCAGTATCTACATCTCTTCTGTAATGAAGAGCCTATTACTTCTAGGGAGTCCCTGGCAAATTGAATTTCCATAACTGGGAAGTAGGTTTCTCATTCTTCCTAAATCTGAGCAGCACAGCATTTCTGGAGGATAGAGCCTCCCCTGCTACTCCCCTTTCTTGGGAGGGGAAGAGAATGCAACTGCTGCCTTACCAGCTTACCCAAAGTCACTTGGATGGGACCTTATTCATTGTTTACTCCCATTTTGCTGTTCATCCACTGGATATCCCAATCTCCCTTGCTTTATGCCTTCAGAAAGTGTGTTCCAAGCTTAGTTTTAACCCATCCAAATTTTGGTACCTCTGCTATAAAGTTTTTATTTGCATTGATCTCAACTATGCCACTTTTCAAATTCTATGCTCACAGTTTTACCCTTTAAATAGAAAGAAATTAGATGGAGAAAGAAGTAACCAGGGCTCCACAGAACTGTCTCAGACTAGGGACGGAGATGAGGAAGAAGTTCACAGACCTGACAAGGTATGCTGAGTACAGCTGACTCCAGCCAACACTTCCTGTGTCTTTCTGCCCCATTCATTCAGTGAACCTCATGGCAGCCCCTCAGACAACTGCCTGCAGCAACTGCACTTTTTCCTCCCCTATCCACAGTGGATTTGTTTAGGCAAATACTTGCATGTCCCCCTACATGTCTGGCCATTGCTTCATTATTTCCTTTATTTATTCATTTATTCATTATGCAGTCAACAAATATTTACATAACACCTATCTCAGGTGATGGGAATATAAAATTGAACTAAGTCACTGCTCATATAGACTCTACATTTCAATTGATATGACAACACACAAGGAAATAAAATGTTAGGCTGAGAATAAGCAGTATAATGAACATTAAGGCTGGATGTGGTGTCAGGGAAGAACTGTCTCTGAAGAAGATGTATTTGAGCAAAGACCTGAGTAAAGTAAGGAGAAAGCCTTATGTAAGATGAAGGGAATGGCAATAGTGGTTCCTTCATTCATCCTACCTGGAAGAAAGTACATGAGCTCATTTTCTAATAAGGTGATTCACCTGTCACCACTAGCAGGAACCCCACAATTTTGTATTATAGCCCTCATATACATACTTAGCACTAAGATATTTGCTTTCAGGGTAGAAGTTTGCTCAAAGGAGAAAACAAGAATGGAATTAAATTTTAAACTTCTGGTTAAAACTGATTTTTAAAATTATGCTTCAGTAGAATATTCTTATTTTAGCCTTTATCCTCATGTTGAAATATGAATCACTGAAATCTACAGCTTTAAGAATGGGGCTCATTCTGTGATCCTTCAACTTACTGTAAAACAAAGTACCTAATTTTGGTGAGATAAATTGATTCAATCTTTGCTATAGTTTTAGAATTATCAAGCTGGTTTCCATCTTGATATAAATGCAACAATATAATACTTATTTCTACATAGCCTTCCAGCACAGATTACCGAGGAAGCAAAAGTATTTTTCTGCTAGATTTCTGTCCTTCCTAAAAAGTTCTTTATTTAGTATTTTTAAATGCCCCCTAGATATAAAGAGCCTTTAAATTTAATAGTAAAAAGTAGATTTTCACATGTGAAAATGTTATAGTTTTTTGTTTTCTTATTAATGTTCATAAACCACCAGATAGATTCATTTAGATTGTAAAGTATAATTTAAAATGCTATGTTAAGGGATACAGCCCTAGTTCATTTCTTAATAATATCTAACCAAATAAAAACCTACTCTTTAGGATGGATATGTACATGAGGATTTTTTTTCTTAAATGAGACCATGCAAATTAGGAATAAGAAACTACATCTCCCTTTGGTCCTTACTGCCTATTTCAAGAGACAGGCTTCCAAATTATAATGATGTCACACAGGAGGGCAAGAGAAAACACAATGTGAAGTTGTGAATAGAGATTATAATATAAAGAAAGCAATGTGCCCTATTCTAAAGATGTTGTTAAATTTAACATTTTCTTTTCACCTTCTCTTACATTATTTTCTGCTTTATGAGTTCATACTTTCTTTTTTCCTAATGATTACTGCCCTTATTTTCTAAAGAAATTGCTCCATGTTTCTGTAAAGTTATCTACAGAGAGACGATTAGAACTACTAATCAGGCTTTCAGTGACTTCTGGATTAAGTAATTGACTGGGTAGCTTTCTTACCAATTATTGTAAATAAACTAATCATACCTCAAAGTAATGATCACATGGTCAGGGAAGATTCATTTTTCAGTTACATGTTTCTATAGCTTACATAAGTCATTTAACTTGAACCTTAATAAAGGTCTATCTGCTTAATGTGTGTGTGCACGTACTCAGCTACCATTAATTCTTGGATACTTCTCATGAAAATTGATAAAGAACCACCCCCCCCCCAACTTTTATATATAACAACTGTTTGGAGATAGTGTTTCATTAAGTTTTCTTTTAGCAAAGTCTTTTCACAGGTAGGAAAATCTAAATGTGATATTTGTTTTTATTGAAGTACAGTTCATTTATAATGTATTAGTTTTAGGTGTACAGCAAAGTGATTCAGATATATATTACTTTTTAGATTCTTTTCAATTACAGGTTATTAAGTGTGATGTTTTGAGTGTAATGTTTTGTTGCAATAATGTCTTGCTAATAAAATAACTAGTAAAATAAAACATATATGAATCTGTCATCGCTGCAAAAAAAAGCCTTACAGAATGGGCAGACTAGAGAAGCCTTTTGCCCGTGAATAAGCACCACTTTAACACAGGTGTCTGTTGCAGCCAGCAACACCTTAGTTTACTATTTGGAAATAGTTCAACTTTAGGCTCTATCTCAGGCAAAAAGAGTTGATGAAAAACAGACATGTTTAAATCAGTGCTAGAAGACTGATGGTGAATTTTGTTTAGGGTATCCAGTATTTGGTTTTTTATTCTAAATGAAAAGTTGATCCAAAGAAACGTCTCATGAAGAATGTATATTGTGGTGGGGGTTTTTTGGGGGGAGGTTTCTTTGTTTGTGTGTTTGTTTGATGTAGTGTCCTATAGATATCTATTAAGTCCAAGTCTATTGTGTCATTTAGGATCTCTGCTGCCTTACTGATTTTCTGTCTGGAAGATCTGTCCACTGAGTATGGGATTAACAGATACAAACTACTCTACATAAAACACATAAGCAACAAGAATTTATGTATAGCATGAGGAACTACATTCAATATCTTGTAATAGCCTATAATGAAAAATAATCTGGAAAATATATATAATGGAATCATTCTGCTGTACATTTGAAACTAACATAATGTAAATCAACTACATTTCCATAAAAAAGAAATATTAAAAAAAAAAAACCAAACTTTTCATGAGACCTCACACTGAAAAGTTTCACTGTTAATATTACTTCCAATTATTTCCCCCTCATTCTTTATTTCCTTACATCTGGACCATTTGTTTTGCTTTTTTTCTCAGTGACTGTGTTGAAAAACTGAAAAGTGTATTTTGCCTCCTCTGCTTTTTCTCTCCCTATCCCACAGTTGATCAGCAAGTAATGTAGGCCTCATGTTCTTATTTCCCAAGAATTTAAAAAAATCTCAGTCACCACATCAAAAAGTCTAGACCATTAGGCCTTTGAAAAATTCACTTAACAAAGATAAATTATAACTAATGTTTTCACAGTTCCATAGGAATGCGTTCATATAATATGGAACATGATGTTGATAATAAAAACAGCAATACTAGATAGAATGCTGGGCTAGGGAGATGGTCATTTCTATATATTTACTAATTGAAGGAGAATGGATCTCAATAAAATATAAGATTCTTTCCTTCCCACATCATCACATGTCTAGATACAGTTATCACAATTTAGTTTTTTATGTTCATTTCCACGAAGGCACAGTCTTCTATTTGATTAGCCTTTTCGTTATTACCGATCATAAAAATCTTTAAATAGAAATATATTGTCTTTGGAACCTACCCAGAAAGAACTAGTTTTACTTTAAATCAACAAATTCTTAAATATTATTAGAATGAAATTACTTGATTCCTTGAGTTTGCTAGTCCTTATTATCAGCTTGTTAAAACAATAAGAACCTGAATATAAACTACAAACTAGTAACAGCATATCTGGAACCAAAATAAAATAATAAATAAGAAAAAAAATAAAATTGTTAGTTCTGTTAATCTGCAATTCCCTTTGAGAAAGCATATGTTATCTGTTGCTAAGTAAAAAGTCAGATTAATGTTGAGAGACCATATTAAATTATAGAAGAAACTGCTTTGAGGGGTATGGTTATGCAAAAGTAGTTAGAATTATTTACACTTTATTGAGATTTTATGGCAACATTATTTAATTGCTAGAGATATTTTTTTAAAACCTACTCTTTCACAGTAACCATACTAAAAATCAACAAGAGGTATAAGAAATACACAGAAGCCTTTTAAATTTATTTCATATTATTATGAGATGTTCATTGTTCAAATCAGCTATTTCTTGTTACTGGATACATGGTAGGAGAAAAATAAAGAATATTATTCATCACTCCCTCTCCACTTCCATCCACCAAGAGGGAGAATGAAAACGGCAGGGTGAAGTTCCTTTACTATAATGTTGCAAATAGTTATTTTTAAATCCATGAGTTATTTTAATAAAGAAACATGTCACTAATAACTAATTTTTACTAAGTGCTTATTAAATGCCAGCCACAATTCTGAGCATTTTATATATTCTCATTTTTTTTCCATCATAACCTACTAAAGAGATCCTATTACTATTCCCATTTTATAGATGAGGAGACTGAAGCCCAGAGAGGGTAAGTAGCTTGCCTCAAGTCACACAACTCATATGTAGTGGAGTCAAGATTCGAACTAGGGAGTCTGAAAAAAAGAAAAAAAAAAACAAAAAACTAGGGAGTCTGACTACAGAACTTTCACGTTTACATAACAATACCTGTCTCTTTCTGCTTCAAATATTTACTTGCAAAACACATACAAAAGCCAGGGCATTAACTAATATGAGGTGAGTTAACTTTAAACAGTTTGGCTGATGAATATCTATGTAATAGTTGCACAATAATGATAGAGCGTATTAGAAAGTGTGAGGAGGAGTTTTAAAATAAAATTTAGGATAAACTGTGGAAATAAGAAATACACCCTTCTGGAACTTATTGTCAATGAAAATTAATTTATATGAGCATATCAGCCCTGAGCAATTAATCAGAATTATGACAGCATCTTATTATGAGCATCTATAACAACTTAAGTTATGATCAGTTCCTCCCTGGAGCAGTCCTGGGGGGAACAGTTATTAAGATGTCTAAATATACATGGGGAAAAAAACAAAGGCAAGGAAAAATCAAGAGATTTGTTCCAAAGTGTTCAGCCTGCTTAAGTCTCATTTTTATTAAACTCTAGTGCCCCAGCATTGTTGTTCTAAGAGAATTACTGCCTTTCCCCCTCTGGATCTCATAATACAAATGTCAGAGCTCTAAGAGAGGAGTTCAGTGCTGCCCAGGTCAGGCCAGCTTCTACCTTCTGTGCATCCTTGCAGCTAAGGAGACTAGCCAAGGTATTGCCCAGTAGAGGAGAACATGCCCACACCCTGTAGCAGTAGCAGTAGCAGTGGGAGATGTACACAGATTACCTGTGATTTTTCCAACCTACCCTCCTTCCCCCAAATTTTATACTGAACATAGTAAGCCACCAGCTTCCGAGTGTCTCGGCTTGCTAAAAGATTAAAGACAGCTGAGCTGGACAAAGCACAAAAACAAATGCACATTATCAGGACACCTGTGTGGCTGCCTACTTTGTATTGTGGTGTAGTTAAGAACCAATATTACTCTTGCTTTAAGGCCACAGACCTTGCCTTTGACTCTGGAGGATAATCTCAAAAATGTGTGCTACTGATCACAGGATGATGTAGAGAATGCAGAGCTCAGTGAACACCAGTTTCTTACTGCTTCTGACCAAAGACTGTAAGAATTGGCCAACGTGACAGCACCGTTGTGCCCAACAGCACAGCTAACTACAAGTGACAAACTACTCCTGTGGAATTTTCTAACAAAAAATCAAAGTATGCTACCCCCATGAGAAATACTGTGATAATCCAGATAAAATTAGTATTGCAGTAGGTTATGACTTCCTTCTGTTATCTTAACTTTTTCCTGCAGACAATGTTTTTGGACATCTTGGCTATTTTCTATTCTCCCCTGAGTAAACAAATGTCATCAATTGCGATTGCTTCCGAGAAAGTAATCTTATTTTGATTTAGCACAAATCAAAATCATATTGCTTCATCCAAAGTTTCCTCAAATCAATGGTTTTAGATAAACTTAGTGATGCTTTAAGCACACATAAACATTTAATCATTGGAGCCAAATTTTAAGGTCTTTTGTGGCCAACATCAGTTCAGCAAATTATTTTTCTGGCTGTTAGTATATGCTATATATCCTTCAATTGCTGCTCTTAGAAAATCTTGCTACTTTGATATTAATGGTAGGGAGACCTATTAGTGTCCCTTTGTTACAGTTTTCTGATAGTTGAGTATTATGTTTGCCAATAGATTTTTTTTTTTTTAGTCATTTTATATTTCGAAGACATTTAAAAATTTCTCCCCCCAAATGTTCCCACTTGGCAAGAGATATAGGAAGCAGGACAGATGTAGATTTAACTGGCCGTCATCATCCTTTGTTTTCTATGTCCTGGGCTTGCCTTTTTATAAATGTTATTTCTAAATCTCACAATAACTTTGCAAGGGATGTGTTACTGGCTGCATTTTACAGGTTGAGAAAACTGCAGTGTAGAGTTCCATGTTTGAGGTCAGATAACTAGTAACCAAAGGAGCCTGAGTTCAAAATCTGGATCTCTCTGGCTCCAAAGCCACAAACCCAATCCCAGCTTACTTTGGTGAATTATGTAATGCCATGGAGAATAAACATTGTAGAAGAAAGGTGAGAATGTTCTAACAGTATTCACATTGTGCCCTTGGACCTCGTGGAGATAGAGGCCAGGCAGGAAGGATCTCTAGGCTCCACAGCCTTCCTCTTTGACTCTGCCTGAGGCTGCTCTGTTTGGCCTCTCCTGTGATCTTTCAGATTCTGCAATTGATCCAATATCAGGCTGCCTTCATCAATTCTGTCAAAATGTCCACATCTTCTCCTGGCAATCTATGGCTTTACAGGATAATTTTCATGGAGAAACGCAAATAAAATATAAACAAGGACTTAACTAGATACAGAGTGGGCAGTTGCCGGGATTCTAGACAAAAACACCCTCCTAGCCTGAAGCAGAAGAAGGCTGGTACCAGTGTTTCAGAACCTTCTAGACAGCTTGCATTAGGTCCCCTGTTTCTACTGTTTCCACAACAAATATCTGACCCAACAGAGTCCTCCCTAGCACTACTGGCCACACTACAACAACCTTCCTGGGTATTTATGTTTCAGACCTCTGGAAACTTCACCCTTGCTCCTTACTCCTTGATATTTCTCCTTAGCATTTTAGTTTTCCTGATGTACATTCTGGCTGGGTATTCCAATGGGCTCTCTCCCTCAGAGGTCAGTCTCGCCTACTGTGAAGCTAGTTTCTCCACTTCATCTTCACAATGGCTTTAGGTCACCAAGGGGAATTCCATCTTATCCTAAATTATGTGCCAGGATCTCTTCCCTCTGAGAGCCAGAAGCAAACTCCTGTCACGTCCTGTTTTCAACCTGGGCTCACTTTGGGGTCACCTACTAAATTTCTATCTTTTTCAGAGAGCTTCTAGAGAGCAGATCACCTGTAAAGCAGAGATGATGGACACATCTTAAGACTAAGCAATCAGAGTTCTCCTAAATCAGTTTATCCTCTTTGCCCATCTCTCCAGGTTCTCTTCAATGACTCATTACTCAGATGTTGTCAGAGGAAACTGTGAAAGTCTTCCCAAAGTCTTTTAATCACTCCCTCAAAGCACGTGTCATTTTACACAGAGTGAGAAAGAAAATTATACCACTGGTAGCCAAGAGCTGGCCTGGCGCTATCACCTAGTCCATGGCATTCTCCTGTGTAACAGAAGCAGTTTCACAGATCACCACCATTAGGCACCATCACTCTGTAATCATGTCAGGAAACAGATGAAGATGTGAACATTGTCCAAACTGCAGAATGACCAAGTATCCCCCGACACTGACTAATATGAGTGCTGCTGCATCTTTATAATTTACCACTGAAACCTGTTTGGCCCCTCTCACCTTCTAGACAAGACTTAAAATATCCAGTCATGGAATTACTCCCACTTCTTGGCAGCACTCAGTCCAGATGATCTTTGAACCACCCCCAAATCACTTGACATAAGTCCATATGCTGTCTTTTTCTAATACCTTCATTTTGAGATGCCCCACAGTTCCCTACGGTATGTGTCTCCTTCACTGCAGCAGGTCCACAAACCCTACTTCTTTTGACTATAGGTATGTCCCTGGTAGTCTTTAGCTAAAGGACATTGATATCACTATAATAATATAATAAATATCTACTGTTTACTTAGCACTTGTGCCAATAACTGTTCTGAGCTCTTTGTATATATTAACACCTGTAATTCTTGTTACACCATGAAATTGGCACTATTATTAATTCCATTTGAGGATAAGGAAACTGAAGCACAGGGAGGTTGAATAAGTGGCAGTCCTGTTTTCCTGAAGAAGTTCCACTTTCTAAAAGCATTGACACTGAAGCTTGTCCCTCCTTGACCTACTGAATCAGAATCTGCTTTTAACACATCCCTCAGGTGATTCACATGCATGTTTGAGAAGCATTGGCCTTGGTGATCTATCCCTTCACCATCACCTCTCTGACCTCATCTTGTACCACTCTCCCTCTTGCTCACTGCACTCTAACCACACCAGTTACTTCACTCTTCCTTAGACACCCCAGACATGCTTATTGTTGAGAGGTTGTGTGAGCAGGACCTGGTCAGCATTTCTTCCTGACCCAGTTGTAAGCTTACTATGTGACCTTAATTTCATAGTATGGTATCTAACATCTTTATACCCATAAAGAATGAACCCAGAGAATGATTATAGGTTAAGGACACGGGGAGACTAAGAGCAAGTAGTGGTGACGGGGGAAAGAGAAGAAAGACATATCAGAAGAAATACATACATATCCATGCATACATATATATGATAGGCTGAAAGAAAGTATTTGTTTATGTCTATTTATATGTATATACACACATACACACAGACAGATGTGGATACTGAGCATTTGAAATGTGACAAGAGCACCTGAGAAACTGAACTTTAAATTTTATTTAATTTTAGTTAACTTCAATTTAAATATGCACATAACTCTAGTGGCTACCATATTATACTGCACATCTCTATAGTAACTTCAGATATCTGGCAGATAAGACATTTTTCAAATTTTTTTTTTCTGGTAATTTTTTTCTCTACGTAATTTTACAATGAGCTGTCCAGTTCACTGAAGTAAATTTTAAATTTTTGTATGTTGATCTTATATGATGTCATATTCAACTATCTTATTGATTCTACTTGTTTTTCAGTTTATTATCTTGAATTTCTATAGAGAGACAGTCATTATCCATTTGTTTTCATTTTTACTTTTACTGAACTACGGTAAAAAACATTTTGGCCTATGTGATTTCTGTTTTGCCAAATATTTATATTCCCTGAACTATAAAGAATATTTTTCTGTGTTCAGGGTATACACAATAACCATAATTAACCTTGTTCAAGTTGCTCAAATCCTCAATCTTCCTACATTTTTCCTATTAGAGCTATCAGTTTCTGAAAGAGTTGGTTAAATCCTACCATTAGTATTTATAATTTGTGAAATTTTCCTTGTTTTGCCAACAGTTTTGCTCTACATATTCTAATGCTATATTGTCTAATGTACAAGAAGTTCTTAACTGTTGAAGCTTCTTGAGTAGTTGTATACAGGTTTTATTGATGTTAAAGCATACACCTCAATTAGTTTTCACAAACTGCACTACCTCTCAAGCCTCACTCCAACCCCTTGCAGTCACTTCTCCCCATTTAAGGATAATCACTATCCTGACTTCCAGAGGTACAGATTAGTTTTGAGTCTGATTTTGATCTTTATATCACTAGAATACTATGGTTTGTATTCTTTTGTGTTTGGTTCCTTTTGCTCAACATTATAATTGTGAGATTCACTGATATTGTGCACAATGCCATCACCTTCTCTGTGGGCTACCCCAGTGGAAACTGAAACTGTAAGCCAGCTAGAGAAACCATGCGGGTAGTTTCCCTGTAGAGATGCATCCAGATAGAGAAAGGAGGTTCTAATTACATGGAATGCATTGTTTTCTCCTGTCCCATATTATTTCTTTTATCTTCTGTTCTAGGTTCTTCTCTATTATATACCCTGATTCTTCTCTGTTATGTTCTTGGTTGCTTTCAATTATCTGGTAGCCCTTGGTTGCCTGTTCACATATAAGAAAAAGTACGTTGATTAATGTAAGTAGCTGGCGATGGATTTCCTCTGCATTCTGTGGACTTTGTGGAATGGGCAATATGTGCCAACACAAGAGCTTCCCTTTAGGATGGATGAGCAAAAAGTAGGCTTAAGAACTCCACAATTTGCAAAGGACAAAGATTTTACTTTGGGATGGAGCATAGTGTCATATTGAGGCCTGAGAGGAACTGCCTTCTCTTTTTCCTTTCTTCACTGTCTGTTATTGATGTCTAGAATTGCCTCGGTATTATCTCTTCTCTCTCTGACCCCAACCCCTAGAATAGGAGCTTCCTCCAGATTTTCCACTCTGGAGAAAATCTGACCAGGGGTAAACATTGCCGCCTCTCTGTGTGTTGGAGGGAGTGTTACCATTCATCATTATGTAGGTAGTTTTAAAACTAATTCCCCAAGCTTGGAGCTTCTCCAGCGGAATGCTCCTATAGGCAGAGGGTTCTTCCCCCAAGAGTGTTTTATTTATTTATTTTTTCCAAGTGTGTTTTAGGTTGTAGTTTCTTCTATTCTGCTCTTACCATCATTCCCTGTACCATCTGCTTTCTTTCTTTCAGAAATTCCTCAAAATTTCTGGCTTGCTGATGACACACTTTTTTTTTGTTTTTCAGGTACCATTTTGAATTTCTTTTTTAAAATGTTGTTAGTTTATTTTTTACATAGATAAGCATAAAGCAAAAAAAAAAAAAAAAGAACAACCTATAATCTCACTAGTTAGCCCTACTTAAGTTTTCCCTTTTTAGTATAATTTTTTCATTATAAAATGAGTGAAAGAACTCATGAACAAAAAATTATAAAATACGTAAGTGTAGAAAGAGGAAAATATGACCATAGTACTATAGCCCAGAACAACCATGCTTAACATTTCTCCTTGTCTTTTTTTCTGTGCTACATTTTGTTAGTTTACCTGTTACCATACTCTACGTACCATTTTGTATCATGCTTTTTGCACTTGACACTGTATCTAAGCATTTCAAAGTTGTGCGTAGCCTTCACAATGTGGACTACCATTGTTAAGGCTGTAGATTATTTCATTATATGAATATCCCATTACCCCCCTTATCCATTGCCCTGTTGCTGGGCAGGAAAATAGACATCTTGCTTTCTGCATAGCCCAAGTGCAAGTTCAGTTTGAAATGGGGCTTATTTCTTTAGAAAAATTATAAATGTTTGAATAGTTAATATGTGCCATGATACAAAGTTCTGAAAGAACAAGAAGGTATATAGTGAAAATTTCCACTCTTCTTCCCAGCCATCTAGTTCACCTCCTTAGATGCAATCAGTTACTAGTTAATTGAATAGTCTTCAAAGACAGTTTATACATAGTTAGCTATATATAAATATGAATATGTGTATGTGTATATACACACAAATGACAAATAGTAGCATATTATACATGCTTTAACAACGTGCTTTTTTCATTTAACAATATACCTTACAGATTCTTCCACATCAGAATGTATAGCTGCATAGGAATGATGATGATGACGATAGTAAGAAGAACAGGAAAAAAACTAGTTTTTATTGAGTACTGACTTGGCCAGAAAGTGGAATTGCTAGATCAAGGGGTAGGTGCATTTTAAATTTTAATAGATGTTTCCAAATCAGCCATAGGGTTGTATTATTTCTACATGCTATTCTTATTAATAATGAAGTCCTCAAGATAACCCCATGAGGTAGTCACTATTATTTTCCATATTCTACAGATGAAGAAACTGAGCTACAGAGAAATAAAGTGACTTCTGCAAGTCACAATGTTAATAAATAGTGGCATTAGGACTCAGATGCAGGCAGTCTGATTGCAAGGCCCACACTCTTAACCCCTTCATCATCCCTCTACCTTGTATAACCATCACCACTATCGATCTCTAGAACATTTTCATCTTCCGCAACTAAATTCTGTACTTTTCAAACACTAATTCTCCACTCCTCTCTCTCCCCAACCCCTGGCAACCATCATTTTCCTTTTTGTCTCTATGAATTTGACTACTCTAGGTCCCTTATATGGTGGAATTATAGAATATTTGTTATTTTGTGATTGGCTTATTTCAGTTAGCTTAATGTCCTTGAGTTTCTTCCATGTTGTAGCATGTGTTAGAATTTTCTTCCCTTTTAAGACTGAATAATCATCCATGTATATGCCACATTTTGTTTATTCATTCTTCCCTTGGTGGCCATTTGGGTTGCTTCCACTTTTTGGCTAATGCTGCCGTGACCATGGGTGTATAAGTGTCTATTTGAATCTCTGCTTCCATTGCTTTTGAGTATGTACCCAGAAGTGGAGTTGCTAGATCACGTAGAAATACTATGTTTAATTTTTTTTAAGGAATTGCCATACCATTTTCCATAGCAGCTGCACCGTTTTACATTCTTATCAGCAATGCACAGGGTTCCAATTTTTCCACATCCTTGCCCTTCGCTGATACTTGTTATTTTCTGTTGTTGTTGTTAATAGCCATCCTAGTAGCTATGAAGCAGTGTATTTTTTATTTTTCATGTATAAAATCTGTAACCTTTTCCTTCATATTTCCTTCTTTCCTTGGAAAGGTCTTTGACTCCCTAAGTTTATACAGGCAGTCTCTAAATTTTACTTGATATATTTATCATTTCATTTGGTATAGTTGGAGCTTTGATTCACCTGGAATTCATTTTCTATTTGATTTGAGATAGGGAGTGCTGATTGTCTTCTTCCAGACTGAAAGTCAATGTTGTTAGTGCCATTCGTGACAGTTCATGCCCTTCTCTTCCCACCACTCTGTCTTTGCTGTGGCCTACCCACCACCGCTGACCCAGGGTCAGTACAGAATCAGTATTGTTTTCAATACGTCCCATCTTAGCTTGCTAGTCCATACTATCATATTAGGTTTAGTTCTGATCACAAGGAAGTCACTGTGAATAAACAGCCCATAACAGAAAATGTACTTCTTTCTTATTAAAATAAAACATTCAGGAGGATTATAAAAGAAAATTTTATGATATAAAATGCTAATTATATTTATGTTTCTGTTTTTCAGTTTGGCCTTTCTCTCCCTACCTGTGGCTGTTCAGTTTGAATATTTATTTAGCATTGTATTTGAAAAACAGAGAGTCACTACAGGGATTAAACAGCAGCAAATCTAAGATTTATTGCTTATGACTGACTGGGTCAGGCTCACCTTTCTGCAGAACTCTTAGATCCATATAAATCAGAATAGGACAGCATGCAAAAATAACGTTTTTTTTTTTCCATCTCAGGAATTAATGATTATTTGCTTATACTATGGGATGATTATTTTTAAATCACATGTTAACATGAATATAGGAAGCTTTTTTTTTTACCAAGAAATGGATAACTAAATAATGAATTCTTTCTACAAGCTACTTTGGTTTTGTATTGAAATCAGGTTTAAGTAAGAAATTTCTAATTTAAAGACTTGTTTAAAATTAACTAGAATTGGAAATGACTTGCCCCATGAATTCTTCCTATTAACAATTATTATGTCATTAGATTAACCTTCCAATGTTAACTGGATTCTGATTTTAGCTGCTGTGTAAATTAATTTTCTTCTAAATATAAAAGAATCTCCAGACTAACAGCCATCCAATCTGAGCTCCCAAAATACTTTGCAAAACTGGTGTTAGCTGACAAGTGAGCAGAGACATTTAAAGGAAGATAGATCAGCTCAACCCATCCTCTTAACTAATAATTTGCTGTGGTGTAGATTGGACCTCTTTAGAGCAAATAAGCTCTAATACCCAGGGAGGGTGATATTAGTACTAAAGTTATGAAAGCTTGAAGGAAAAATAGAAACATTTCTGGAGAAAAAACAATATCCTGCCCATCTCTTGATACCACAAGGAAAATTTTGGTGGTGTGTTTTAGTATGAGAATAGGAAAAGTATGGAATATAAAGCTTAAAATAATAATTTATGAAAAAGAATACATACAATGCTGAAGTCTTTTCTTCCTTCCTTGATAAATATAAAATATATTATTATAAAAATATTTATAAAGTCTTTGCATCTGAATAGTTACCTCTTACAAGTGGCCCAGATGATTTTGAAAAATTATTGAGAGTAGAACATGAAAGACCTTGTTAAGACACAGGAGTAACTGTGTGGTCAGACAGCTATATCACCACAAATCATCCTCATTTTTGTTAATGATTTAAAATAAACAGATGCTGTTATTTACTGATTCAACTGATGCTGAAAGGCTTCCCTGTCCCATTTCTATTTTTTAAAACACCTTTATTGAGGTATAGTTTACATACTATAAAATCCACCCATTGTAAGGTACAATTCAATGATTCTTAGTTCATTTATAGAGTTGTGCAACCATCACCATAATCCACCTAAGGACATTTCCATTATCCACAAAAGTTCCCTTGTGCTCATTTATAATAAATCTTTGATCTGAATCCCACATCCAGGAAATCACTAATCTACTGTCTCTATAGATTTGCTTTTTCTGGACATTTCACATAAATGGAATCCATACACTATGTAGTCTTTTATGCCTGGCTTCTTTCACTTAGCATAATATTTTTGAGGTTCATCCATGTTGTGGCATATATTTTTCCTCCAAGAAAATTTTAGAATCAGCTTGTCAAGCCAAAACAAAACAAAACAAAACAAAAAAACCAATTCCTTTCAACCAGGTGGAAAGGGTTTTGCTCAACAAAGCCTTTAATCCCTCTTACTTGTTTCTTGCTTTGGATTCCTCTATTTTCTGAAGCATTTTAGAAGAATTATTTTATACTACTTAAAAATGTAATAAAACCACATCAAAGCACAGAAGTACTTTTTAACTGGATAAAAACCTCCTTAGTTTTCAGGATTCCATGAAGATACTACTGACATGTAGGATCAGAAGCACATACAACTCACTGAGAAGATAGAAGTGAAACTAATTAAAGAATGTCCTACATGGTAACAGTTGTATTCCGTGGGGTTTCGTTTTGTCTTTTTATTTTGTTTACTTCTCTTTTGCTTTGGTTTGTATTCTGAAAATAAGTATTTGATAAATTTTTATTACAAGAGTCACAAACAGTATTACTGAGGCAAAAGAAACACTCAATATGTCCTAGAGCTGCAGACACTGGCAAGTTACCTAATCATTCTTATCACCATTTTTTCATCCCGAAAAGTAGCCTGTTAGAAATACCTGCCAAACAGCTCAATAACCATTAGCTTTTAAGAATACTATATTCACTTCTGTGAAAACTTTGTCTTTTCCTCCCAAAACATATTTTTACCTTCCTAGGCATCAAGATTTATAGAAATGTATTTCTGATTGACACTATGTAGAAATGCTGCTGCTTTCCCCATACAGATATGCTCTCCGCCAACAACCACAGGCATGCTACAAAAGATGCTCTTTACACATAATTCCTTTTTAGTCGCATAAAAAAAAATAGACCCATCAGGAAGCTATTGTTATTATTCCCATTTTAGATAAGAAAACGAGAGCTTTTTAGATATGTTGTGACTTAAGGTCACAAGACAAGGAAGAGACAGATGGAGCCACATCTGGAAAACTGCAGGAAGCCAGGCTGACCAAAGCTGGGAAGGGCCAGAGCAGAAACTGAAGTTGTCCCAGGGCACGGATCTGGTCCAGGGCTCAGAAAGCTGAGCAGAGCATTTACACATAATGTGGTAGGAAATAAAAGCACTAGAAGTTTTTGAGCAGGTGCATGACAGGAGCAGAATTTATATTTTTAAATAATCTTGCAATCTTGTATCTATTTTCTAGGGAAATAATAGCATCTAACTTTTACTGAATCTGTATTAAAGCTTTGCTCTAAGACCTTTACATACATTTGCTAATTTAATCCTTACAACAACCCTTTAAGAGAGGCATTGTCATTTGCCCCATTTTATAGATGAGAAAATTGGCACACAGGAAGATGTAAGAACTTGACAAAAGCCACACAGCTTGCAAGTGGTGGAGCCAGACTTCCATTGCAGGCCATGGTATTATCCTCTGGGTCGCAGTGCTTTTGTTACTGGATACATACTACAGGATAGATAGATAAAGCTAGCATGTGCCCCATGCGGTCTGAGGTAATAAGAATTTGGATTTCAGGGGAGGCAGCAAGAATGGAGAAAAGGGGAGATTTTATAGAAAAAGTTGGTGGAATTTCTGGACTAAATGGATGCTTGGGGAATTAAGAAGAGTGAGTTGAAGATGAAACCAAAATTTTCTTTCTTCAGGGAGTCTCTGAGGAATACAAAGAGCTGACAGGGAAGTTGGTCTGGAAGACATAAATGATCGCAGTGTAGGGAGTGTTAAATTCAGGGCAGTGCCAGGAATGTGAGTCAGTCAGCTGCAGTTGGCAGCACTGCTCTGTGTGTGGATGGGACTCTGGATAGAGATGTGGACATCTTCAGTAAAAAACTTCAGGAAAACAGGTGAACTACCCAAGAAAGAAAAGGTACAGAAAGTGAAGGAAAAAGGCTCTAAGTCTAGGTAACCGCTGGGGACAGGAGACAAGAGGAAAAAGCAAGACAAAGGGGCTAACGCATTCCAGTGCTTGCAGTGCATCAGTCCCTTTCAAATATGCCATCTTATTTAGGAGGGCAGCCCTGTAAGGTAACTATGTTGCTATTAGAGATAGAGAAATTGAAGTCAAGACATTTAGGGGGCTTGCCCACAATCACACAGCAAGTAAGTGACAGAACTAGAATTTGAACCCAATCCATGTGACTCTAAAGTCGATCTCTTTCTATGAGCAAAAAGGTGTGGAACAGTGAACTTGCCTGGCCTGGGTGAGGATTGGTGGCTGTGGTCTAGGGGAAGACTGGCAGGACAAGAAGTCCAGGAGATAAATTAAAATAGGATTTTTAAAGGCCATGAAATATCTAGGAGTCAAAGAACCAGTAAAAGTTTTTAAGTGGGAAAGGAACATGAGATTCCTTTTGAGATAGGAATAGAAATGTAAATAAATATAAAGAGAGCAGTATAAAAGAATGGATTGGAGGGAGAAGAAACTAGCATAGAGATACAGACTGGTGGTAACGTAGTGCTTCTATTGATAGGTAAGGATGCTCTGAGCTGGAGCAGGAACAGCAGGAAGAAGACTAGATTCAAGAGGTGTGCAGAGACATTTTGGTAAGACTTTTCTGTCCATCTCCCAGTAGAGATGTCCAGAAGGCAGTTGGAAATATGATCTACCACTGAAAAGAGTTCCAGGATGGAGATTTAGAATTCTTAAGTCATCAGCAAGAGGTGGTAGTTAGGGCCTGGAAAGTGATTATATTGCCAGGAGCTGAGAAGACCAAGATGAGATGGCTGAGAAAAAAACTGTGGATCAAAGCAAGCAAACAAATATAGGATTTGAAGGACTTTTCTGGAAAAGGTTCCAGTGCTCATGTGTTCTTAGGAGTTGCCTTTCCCCTTTGTATCCCATTTGTGGAAATGGAGTAGGTCTTGACCTTTCAGAACTTCCTTACTTCCTGTTCTGCCCTCATCTTGAGCACAGACACTAGTTTCCTTATAGAGCCACAAGCTGGCCTTGTTCTCTCCCAGGGCCCTTGGTCTGGAGCTCCAAACCCACGCTTGTGCAACAGTGTAGAGGAGGCCACATTTCAAGAAATGTTTAGAAATCAAATCTGCAGGCCATGGCCATTATTTGGACATAGTAGTTGCTCCCAGCTCTCTGAGAAATCACATATGGCAATGAGGAGAGGTCACAGGGGCCTTGGGAGGCTCACATTCAGAGAGTAGTGATCACTGAAATCCCTACAGGGATAAGGGCATGAAATGCTGGTGAGAAATTAGAAACAGCATGTAAGGAGGCTCTTTCAAGGACAATTTGACAAATTCAGGTCAGTCTGTATTCCAGGTAAGTTTAGAGCTCTTTATGCAGTGTCTTTCTAAAATTCTTGAATTAATTATAATAGAAAGCCAAAGGCTTTTCCAATAATAATCACATATCCTGTCCACTTTACCCCTATTTTTCACATTAACTTGATTATTGCCAGTGTACTTATAGCTGACTGCAAGGTTGGACTCTGGAGGAGGCCACAGGAAAATCACTCGAATTTTGATCCATAGTTTCCTCAACTGTAAACTGAACCAACGCCTTCTCTGCTCAACTTCCATTCCATTTCAAGGCCTTCATAGTACTCCTGTCCATACAACTAAGGCTGGAAAGCCAAAGGCAAATTTCTCAGACTCCCATGCAGTTGGGGTTCACATATGACCCTGATCCTCTCAAGTAGACAGGCCTGAAGGAAACTTGGGAGGTGGACATGGGCAGTGTAAAGCTTCTATAAGACATTGGATCTTCTTGTAATCACTGTAATGGAGATGACTGGTATCTGGGGAACATGGAGGTGGCATTTCAATATTTGGTCCTGAGCATCTGTGACAGGAGGCAATAGAAGTGGGGTTTCCCCAGAAGAGTCCCATGTTTTGGCTAAGCATTTCTCTTGGCTGTGTTGTTCCTAATAGTGCAGAATGCAAACTAACTTTCATGGCTCCCTCAGAAATTCTTCGACCATCAAATATCTTGCAATAATTCCTATTCTATTTAAACTACCAGTTGGAATGGATTCCGTTGTCTTCAACTCATAGACCAGCCTCATAAAATTTTGTAAGAAAGTCTATGTAACTGAAGTACAGGGCTTAGCACCTTGTGAGCCACGTTATTATTTTATTACTATTAGTGTATCAGCTGCCATAATAAAGTAGAAGCAAGCATCTTGCAATTTCTTAAGGATTTTCTGATTTTATTTTTGAAGCACATTTTGGTGTCAAGATTCTTTGTTGTAAGTGTTGTAGAATAGAGGGTTTAGCTTTACGCATGATTAAGAATGACATCGTGGAATATTAATAGTCAAACTAAGAAATATGTCCTCTTAAAAATGAGGAAATCCAGGATAAAAGAAAATACCCTTATTGTTTTTCATTTAAGTCCTAGAATTGTCTTCAACTTCAGTTAATAGTATTTATAATATATCAGACATGATTAGGAGCTATGTCTTTAAAGAATTTTAAATTGACCTTTTATTTTATCCCAGTGTCTGCTCATCTTGTCAGCATCTTCTGATCTTCTTGGGTAAAGTCCATATATTTTGGAATCCATAAAATAATACAAAGGGTTTTTGCAAAACTGAAATTCTTACATTTTACTTAGGTTGACCTTATTATTTACAAACATCTGAGAGTAAGGATAGATTTAGTTGTGTTGTAATCTTTAATGGAAGGTATGTAAGAAGATGTTGTACCCAAGGCTTTTAGGCTTTCTGAATAATACTTTTATTTTGATTATACTCAATTATTTTCATAAGTCATTGATAAAAAAAATAGTCTTTTAAAAAATGCTTCAATTTATTACTCATTTCCCCTTCCAGATTCTTCCCAAACTACTTCCTGGATATTGAGCATTCAAAATATGCACAGAGCAAGTTTAAGTTAAATATCATTTGTAACACCTTTCATTATGGTTGCTTTATTTTAATGGTTTTGTTTACTTGAAATTCTGATTTTGCTTTTACTTTAAAAGGTACCAATAACCCCTATGTTAATTTAAAAAAGGCATAGACAAACATAAAATATTCTCATTTCTGATAAAAACAAAACCTCTTTTGTGACAAGACATGTGGAATAACTTTTTTGCATCGTTCAATTAAGCAAATAACTTTTCTATTACATGTGAATATATTTTGCATTAATTAAAAAGGCAATTGGAAACTAAGAACAGAAGTAAACGAGATTTTTTTCTCAAGGTTGGCCTAATTATTTCTCAAAAATATGAAAAGCTCCAATTAATAAAAAACTTAAAACTGCAGTGAAGATAATTTATAGGACAATGTCATTGACTTCTTTATGCTGTGAAAATGTTTTACGTGTCTCCACATGAAATTTAATCATATGAATATTGTATTGTGGGGAAACTTGTATTGAATGCTCTGTGATCTTTCGTTGCCCCTTCTGAAACTCAAAAGATTGACAAATTACTCAGATCAGTAATTTTGTAACTATCCTTAATATTTTTAAACAAAAAATTTGAAGAATTAAAATACATAAGAGCAGATGTAACAGTTTTATGAAGGTGGTCAGAATGGTTTCTCCTACTATGAATAATAATTAATTTTTAATAAGGCTGCTCCCTTTTATTACATTCTCTATACAATAATTGTGGTTCTGTAATTGTTAAACCAGCATATGCTATGCCTATAAAATCATGACACTCTGAAGTATAACCAGGAATATTTTCATTTCAAATTGTCATATAAAGGGAAAACAATATCAAAAGTAACAGAGATAGAAAAATTCTTATTATAAAAAGGTCTCCAATTCTTTTAAAATAGGATACAGAAATTTATATTTATGGTTTTCATTAAAGACTGTTATACAAACTTACTATATATGTTATGTTTTATTTTTGTTACTAGTGTCAATATTTGAGGAAGAAGGGTGAAAAATGAATGTACATTTAGTTAAATAATGCCTATTATTGTTAAATTAATAATTGCATTAATATAATTATCCCTTTAAGGCTAAGGAAAAACTTTGGTGATAAAATTTTTTAATTAATTTCAAATATATAATGTATTTGGATCTGGACCTTTGACTTTAAACACAATTTTATAAAAATGGGGTAATTAATAGTTTTAATTGTTAACTAACATTACAGCTCAATGATGTCTTTCCTCAAAATTTCTTGCTTATGGAGAGGATCTGTGTATATTTTGTTTTTTAAACTCTAGGCTTAGAGTTTCTTGGAGATACACAATCTTGATTTTCACAATTTACCTGTGATATATGGAGATGACTGCCTCTATTCTTATCAGTAGGCAGTAGGGACCTATAATATAAGATTTCTTCATAACCATTTTTAAAACTAAACAAATTTTTTAAAGTTTTAGATTTAGAGAAAAGTAGTACAGAGTTCCTAAGCACCTAACTTAGTATACTCTACAATTAACATCTTACATTACCATGGTACATTTGTCACAACTAAGAAACTAACGTTGGTACATCCAAACTTCATTAGATTTCCTCTAATGTCCTTTTTCTGTCCAAGAATCCCATCCAGATGCCACATGACATTTAGTCTTCTTGTCTCATTAGCCTCCTCTGGCCTGTGACAGTTTTTCAGGCTTTCCTTGTTTTTGATGACCTTGACAGCTTTGAGGAGTACTGGTCAGGTATTTTGTAAAACAGCCCTCAGTTTCAGTCTGTCTCGTGGTTACATCGAGGTTATGGGTTTGGGAGTGGAAGACCACAGAAATGAAGTGCCCTTCTCACCAAATTACATCAAGGATACATGCTATCAGCGTGTCTTATCAGCAATGATGTTAACCTTGCTCACTTAGACAGTGTTTGCCAGGTTTCTCCACTGTAAAGTTACTTTCCCCTTCCTCCTCCTGCATTTTCATACTGTACTCCTTCTTAGAAGCAACTAACTAAGTGAAACCCACCATCAAAGGGGTGGGAATTAAGCTCTATCTCCTCGAAGTGAGGCTGGGAAATATTTATAGAGATGATTTGGAATTCTTCTGTACAGGATATTTTTCTCTTCCATTCATAATAGTATGGACTCATAGATATTCATTTTATACTTTGCACTGTAATCCAATATTATGTTATATGTTTTTGTACTCAAATTGTTCCAACTTTGTCCATTGGGTACTCCTTTAGGTTGGCTCCTATGTCTCGTTGACATAGTCCATATATATAGTTTTGAGCATTTCCTTGCTGTCCAGCACTACAAGATGCTCTAGGCTCATTTTGTGTATTTTCTGTCCCAGTCTTGGTCAGCCATTTCTCCAAGCAGCCCTGCTTCCTCTTATTGGAGAGTAGTCTTAGAAACCAAACTGTGGATGCTGGGTGTGCTCATTGCTACAAGGGTGTTGTCGCCACTCTGTCCACTAGTGGACAGAGCAAGGAAATATGTGTACTTACACTAACCCACGTATCATGCATACCTATAATTTTTACTTTATTCATCTGTATCTACATTAAGCTACACATGAATTCATACTGATATCACTGACTAATCCAATAGTACATGGTTCATTCTAGTCATTTCCCTGTGTTTCGTGTGTGTGTGTGTGTGTGTGTAATTTTCCTCTATTATAGTTAGAAACCCTGCTCCCACCCATCTCCCATCAATTTGTTCATCTCCAGTATCATATAAAGCAATTTCAGAATTGTTAACATGTATTCTGAGAGAAATACCTTCAACATCTAGAGTATAGTGTTTATGTACAGTTCCTTTTGTCTTTAGCGTCACAATTTCCAGTCAAAACACCATTTTTCAAAGTTAGGTCAATTCCTTATCTTTCACCCACTTTAGTGATGTTATAGCATACATTTATAATACAATTAGGCTGTCATCACAGTCCACATTCCATCCTCTGGATCCTCTGACCTTCTGGCTGGTTTGTAAAGTTTGTATACACTAAGGTTCACTCTTTGTGGTATACAGTTTTATGGGTTTTCACAAATCCAGAGTGTCATGTATCCACCATGACAGCACCATCAGATTAGTTCCACCAATCTTAAAAAGACCCCTGTCCACAATATTTTGAGAGAGCCCAGAGGATCAGTTTTCAGATTGATATTTCAGCTTGATCTTTGGTGACAAAAACCATTGCTCCTGAGTTCTTTCATCTCCGGCACTGGTTCTGTATCCTGGCTGCACATCGTAATTACTTGGAAAACTTTAAAAAGTACTGATGATGGTCCTACCTTCAGATCCTGGTTTAATTAGGCTGGGGTGTGGACATGGGCATTGAGACTTCGAAAAGCTCCTAGATGCTCACAACATGCAGCCAAGGTTTCAATCTTGGCCTCATATGTGCCTTGATTCAATCTAGCTGTCTTTTAATAATGACATAAATGATTTATTGCTGCATCTATTTAACTTGGGGGATATTATGAACTATCATGTAAACATTCTGAATAAGTTATGTGGCAAGGGAGAATTTCACATGCTCAATAATCATGTATGCAAAAACACTATTTTTTTTTTGCTCTCTAACTCAAATGAACTTCAGTTTCCATTGATGAGGGCAAATTTAATTTTGACAAATCAAAGTGACTCAATTTCCTCTAGTTTAAAGCTGATTTCTTAGTAGATAAAGGCTTGAATTCAGCTTGGTTCCGTCCCCTTCTCTGTCCAGTTTTTCCTAGAACCAATACAGATTTGGGTCCAGGTGATTTCAGGTGGCACTGGCATTGGGGAAGCCACATCTGATTGGAGGGGGCTTTTCTGCAGTTGTTTATTTTATCACCCTGAGCTGTGCCAGGTGATTTGCTCTGCAGGTATCTGACCATCGTCTAGGTCATCACCTTTGCACTCAGGGGAGCTGCTGCTCCCTTGAGATCCAGCCACATTTCCTGCCCAGGCCTTGGCTTATAGTCTTTACCCAAGTGTCTGTTATGGCATCCCTGGGTCCTAGGCTTTGGAGACTCCCTAGTAAGCCACTTGCTTTCAATTATCAGCTACTTTCTGTGCCCCTCCCCAGGTTGACACGAGAACCTCGCAGACTACCTCCACACCCCTCAGCAGCTGAGGGGTACTGAGATGGCTTCTCTTAGTCCTTCTATAGGCCTAGATCTGCCCTGCAGCCATTTCTTCTCTATTTTAGATGCCCCTTCCCAGAATTCTCGACAGGAGGCAGGACTGCAAGTGCTCTCTGTCTGGGGATTCTCAAACTCAAAGTCCATCACATCCTCTGGAGCTTCAACCTCCAAGGGGCCAAGAGACCTTTCTCCTCTTCCAGTCCCTTCCCACAGTAGAGAAAAGGCAGGCAGGCAAAACTGAGTTCCATTATTAGTCAGCCCTCCCCACCTGTGCTTTATATGCTTGCTACCTTCTAGGTTTTGCTAATGATACACAGTGCCCAGATTTGAGAATTTAAAAAGAAAACAACTTTTCTCTCTCAAGAATGTAACTCTTTCAAAATAGTGAGTGTGGGCTTTGAGACTGTTGCTTCTCCTACGCATTTTCTGAAAATCCATTCAGAAATTTACTCTCGAATTATTAGAGCAGGTAGGTAGATAGATATGAGCAGAGAAAGGGGGACACAGGCCAAATGGCAGGAAACCATACATCTTGTGAGCAATGAGGTCTCTGGGCAGATCAACCCCTCGATTGATAAGAAACCATACATTTTGGGTTGACAAGTGTCCTGGAGACAAAGAAAAGCCGGACAAGACAGGAATCTCCACCATCAGAACGTAACCCTTCATCATCATACCCTCATCTGAATGTAACCTTTTGCTCATTATGCCCTCATCCAACTTCCTGATCAAGACTAAATAAGGACATTAAAAAAAAAAAAATCCTTCCTACCCTCAGGAAGGTGGAGCTGGGATGAAGATCAGGAAAGACAACCCCAAGACCCTCCCCACCAATGAATATTCTGCCCATTCATTTTTACACCCACATAACCAGCTTGCCAAAGAAATTCGGGGCAGCTATCCACCTGGGTTTTCCCGCTCTCCCCTTGAGAGCATACCATCTATCACTTAATAAATCCTTGCTTTGCTTTCTTGACCTCCAGGTCTTGTTTCTGAATTCTTTCTGAGATGAGACAAGAACCTGCTTCCCGATTACACTATGATCTGGACTGTATTTGCTTTCTATTCTAAGGCAGTGAAAGGCAGTGACTAAACCGGTGAAGGACTTGAGGCAACAAGAAAAATATGGCAAAGCAAAATGTCTATTGATGTCTCGAAATACCATCATAGCACAATGTGATATGGACCTGATATTTCAAATGAGCTTCAGTTTGGAGTTGGATGGATTTGGAAAGCAAAATAATTTTAATGCAAATGGTAATGAAGGCTAATAAAATGTATTTGTATTTAAAGGCACATAGATCTTTTCTCACATGTCATATGGTAAGCTGAACATATATTTTAGGCTTGAATAAAGGCTCCAGACTAGATGCATTCAAGACCTCAGGATGCAGAAGAAGAATATCACATCTATTCTGTATATATTCCAGAAGGACTTCAGTGAAGAGTCCCTTGAGGGTGAAAAGAAAAAAAAAGATTCAAAGCCACTGAAGAATGAAAATCTACTGGAAAAGACGGTTACTAACTGTACTGGGATTCAAAAGATGAGTAATTACACTGTCCTTTGTTTTGTCTCAGCTGGAAAGGCAGCTAATGATGCAGAATGAAATGAGAGAAAGACAGATGGCGATGCAGATTGCTTGGTCACGGGAATTCCTCAAATATTTTGGAACATTTTTTGGCATTGCAGCAATCTCTTTAACAGCTGGGTATGTTTGCTGTTTACTTTAAAACTTTCTTAAATCATTTACTTGTTTTTGTCTTTGCCATTATCTTATTATTAAGTTGGCCAAGATAGGACTTTGATCCAAAGAACATATGTATGTAAACAAAGTAACCCTTAAAGCTTAGTCCTTGGCAGTAACTCTGTAGAACCAGGGTAGTAATAGTTAATTCTGCCTTCAGTTTCTTAGATTTCTTCTGTCCTTTCCTCCATTCTATAAGTTAGAGAGAGGACTTATTTAACACCACGATAGAAAGAGATTTCTACAGATTGACCTCCACAACCCCTAAAGGGCAGAGATCAACATTTAACCACTTTTAAAATGAGTAATCTGAGACTCAACATCAAACAAAGATGAACAAAGCATAGACGCTATCTGAGAACTGCACAATCTGCTGAGGGGTTATGAGTTAGGAAATCCTATTTCCATACAAGACTTAAATGGATTAAGTAAATTCTGAAATGGAGGATATTCTTCCAAAGGCAGGTAAACTTTTTTTCATCAAGTGTAGAGATTGTATTTACATGGTATTCCTTGATATTCATTCTTTTTGTTCTTGAATCAGAGCAATAAAAAGGAAGAAGCCAGCCTTCATCGTCCCTATTGTTCCATTAGGCTTTGTCCTTATCTACCAGTTTGACTTGGGCTATGGAACCCTTCTACAAAGAATGAAAGGTAAGTCTTTGGTAAACCAGAGTCTCTATTTCTGATTCATTTTCTGATTCAAGGATCCACTCCTTATGACCCCTTGACTTATGAAGATTCTGACAAGACTCTCCCTGAGCTTCCAATGACCAATATGTCTACTTCCTCTCACACAGTGGTGTGCTGGAGGCAGCTCATACCAGTTCACAAGAACCAACTGTCAAATTTTCAGGAATTTTGTAAGCATATTGTTAAATATAGTCATTATCAAAAATAAAATCATATAAATTTAAAATTAAATTAATTTTAAAAATACTATTACATTATATTAAAAGTAATGATAATAAATACTCGAACTTAACAGTTTCTAATTATTTTACTATTATCTATACACTTAAGTTATATATATGTCTGTTCTCTTGTTATGTATATCTACTTTCTCTATATGGTAATATTACAGATACAATATACAGACACAATAAAATACAAACACAACTCTGACTTCAGTGACATCCCATTGGTAAGTCAGCTTGAAGTTTGTCATGATGAGAGTATTCACACCATGAGAATCCGCAAATGCCAAATCACCGCTTCACTTATTATTCTGTTGACTGTCTACACTAGGGGTTGAAAACTATGCACTGCAGGCTGGCAACTTATTATGAAAATAAAGTTTTATTGGAACATGGACTAGTCCATTCATTTATGAACTGTCTGTGCCTGCTTTCCCACATCCATGGCTGAGCCAAATCATTGCAACAGAAATGTAAGAACCTACAAGAATAAAACATTTGCTGTCTGGCCCTTTAAGGAAGTTTGCCAACCTGTGGTCTAGATTTAAGAAAGTGATGAAGAAAAATGTTAATGCAGATTAGGCTTAAAAGTGTGTCGTGTCCATAACCATTTACATTGTGAATAGCATAAACATTCAGAAAATATTGTCCTAACATTTAAAAGCTGTTATGTGGTGCAGCAAACTTCACATCATTCTCAAACAAGTAAAGTTCCAACTTATGTCATTGTTTCACTTTTGTCCTACTCATTACCATAACTGAACACACCAGCCATCATTGACGTTGAAATTACACTTTCTAATCAACTGCAACTATAGGTTAGCTATGGATACAAGAGTTCCGCAACAATCAATAAAAATATTCTATGAGAATCAATTTGCTATATGAAATTAATGATAAATTACATTCTACATTTTATTATTCATAAATTGTGTGCTACATACACTTCCTATAATTAAAATTTATAATAAACTTATATACATTCTTGGTTTCTGGAAAGATGGTGGGTAAGTTTTCATCAGTACTGTGCACCTCTCACATAACTCTGGATCTTACAGCTCTAGAAAATATCGCTCCAGCCACAAGAGCCATTCCAATCTCAGGAAGATAGAGTTTTCCATTAGTCAAGGATATCCAAATTCCCACCACACTACACCTCTCATGAGGATCCCTATTTCCCTACTCCTCCAGCCTTCAACCCAGAGCATAGTGGAAACAGTACTTTCCCAAGCCTTCGTTTCTACCATCCTGTACTCTCCTGGGCTACAACCCATCACTATCCCTGAGGCCCTGTGGGGACCTGTGGGGTTTGGAATGCAAAAGGAGAAGGTGCAGACTCCTCTGCAGGTACTGAGAGTAGGGAGCAGAACGTCTCATTCCCAGGTCTAGGGAGATACAGGGTTTATATGTTCTTAAAAATTCTCACTTGAAAATGGAAGGACATTTTCCACATAGAAACTATATTACAATGTCCTTTGAGTGCCATATTGGTAAACCATTGGTTCAGCTATAATATGGGCTAAACAGTTTTTTGTTGATGGTCTGGAAGTTGATTTATAGCATTATTACTACGGGAAAACATATTCTGAGTTCTAAAACATGGATCTATAAATTAACTTTTGGAGTACAATCTCATTTTAAGTGGGACACTAACTGTACATAACTGATTTACTACTGTTAAAGCTCATTTCAATAACCTGCTCAGTTTCATCTTACTCATCTGCTTAAGAATTCATTAATCTGAGATCAACTATGTCTCACTGTTTATAAGGACATTAGAATTCTCAGTGCCTCATAAAAATTAATATGTAGCTTTAAGAAATTTCAACTCTATTACACAGCACTCACTTGACCATATTACTAATGGAGAACAAGTGTGTTTTATAAGAACATTGTGATTGTATATTTGCAAGGTAATTTCATTAAAGGTCCATCAGAGTCTACTGAATATAAAATTTTACACTTCCAAGGCATGTTGTGAGAACTTCCTGTTTAAAAAAACAACTTTAGAATCCACCAGGAAACTTATCATACTAAAAACTTCAGGCTATAATATTTAGCCCTCTTAACTAGTGATGACTCTGAGATACACACTTCCTATGTGACTGAATTTATTATCAGCCATTCTGAAAATACATACTAAGAATCTGTCGTATGGTAGTCACACTGACATGGAAACATCTAGTCTGTCATTAATAGCCTGCCTAATTACATATAATTTTATAGTGACTTTTAATTACTATTTAAGACTGACGGGAAGAAAAGCTGTTTGCAGATGGTTGTAATGCTGTCATAACTTGCCAATTATAGTCTCTCCTGTTGGGTCTGGAATATAAATTAAATTGTGTGCTAAAAGAGGAGGGCTTAAATAAAACAATTGCCTTCAACCCCAAGGAGAGTTTATGGAATGGCGACAACATATATTACAGTTTTTCAAAATCTTGCTCATTTGTCGTCCACAATAAAAGCTGGCAAATATCACCGGGCCCAAGAAATTACTAGCTCTTATTTGAAAGAGGACATGTTTATAAAAATGGGTATATGTATGTGTGTGTCTATGTATGTGGAGACAGACTAAAGCATATTTAATATTAGTTTGGGTATTTACAAATGGTTTTGAGTCAAAGATTAGCTTTTCTGAAAAATTAGACTTTTTAGTAAACTTTATTTTCTCTCATGTCACTTATATTAAGAGGCAAGACGAAGAATTATATGTGATTTCGCCACCCTAAACCCCTCCTAAGACAACTAATTCTTTACTTGGTATTTTTTCACTCCTACATTTTAGAATGCTGTCTTCTGTTAAATAAAGTCTCTGGCATCTGATTTCTCTCTCTAGGAAATTTCAGAATTCATGATTGCGTTTCCTTTGGGAAGTGCCTTCTGGGGACAATGGGTGAACTATTTAACTGTGAGATCTGGGGGCATGCCTCCACACACTGTTACAGCGTGTCCCTGGAACACAACAAGTAGGCCTTCTCACAATGCCGACGACGGCCCCTTTGTCACCTTGCACATTTCTCTACTTTATTTAAGGTGAAGCCGAGAACATACTGGAAACAGAAAAGAGTAAGCTGCAGCTGCCAAAAGGAATGATCACTTTTGAAAGCCTTGAAAAAGCAAGAAGGGAACAGAGTAAATTCTTCATAGACAAATGAAATTATGTTCACCCACCAAATCTCAAAACACACAATTGTTGACTTCAATCATGGCCTTTACAGTTTTTTACATGCTTGAGACTTTGATATAATGGATTTTATTTTAAAATAATAAAATGCAAGATGAGTTCTGTTAAACTATTTTAAAATAAAATTTATAACATTCAACACAAAATCAAGGAGGAACTCTAATCTTTCAGATTTCCTTTATATGTGTGTGTATTACAAATATCTAAATGTAAACTGAATAAACTCAATTGTTTTCAATTCATGGAACAAAAGTCCTGCTACTCATCACTTCTCTGTCACTCACACTTTCCCCATCACATTAGGCTCCCATAGATACCCCTTCTATTTGGATTTGTGAATTCTGTCCTGTCTCCACATGACAGAAAACAACTAAAATTAATGATTAACGTGTATACTGAACTTACTGTGGCCAGACACTGTCTGATTGTTGGCACATATTCTGTAATGTTCCCAAAAATCCTATGAGGCAGGCATCATTTTGTAGATGTGGAAACTGAGGTACAGAGAGATGGAATTACTTCCCCAAGGTCATACATGGACAGGACAGGAACATGAATGTAAATGCTTTGGCTCCACTGTTTATGCTCTAAAAGGTCTTGAAAAACTTAGGTCTTAGTGCATTCTTGACACGCAAAGACAGTTGTGAAAGACAAAACGTGAAAACATCCAAAGAATGACACAGAACACAGTTGCTAGACAGGTGGGAAGAAGGGGAAGGTTGCTTAGGATGCCCGACATTTTATTTTCCCTCACCAAGAAACTTATATGCATAAAATAATTCTATTTATGTCCATTCCTATGATTACAAACTCTACATATTATATACTAATCCCAAGGATTTTTATTATTACTTACCATGTGTCACGAACTTTTGCAGACATTAGGGCTACATGCGTGAATGAGCAGATAAGGTTATTATATTCCAGGAAGGGAGGTATATTCTAGTGAGGCATGAGAGAACTGGGGACAGAACAAATAAACACAAAGATAAACAACTTCGTTTCTGATGGTGACAAATACTTCAGCAGAAATGGAACAAGATGACAGAAAAACGTAGGGGGAGGCTACTTTAGATCTGGGACAGTAGTTTCTGCCTCTCTACAAAGGTGACATCTGAGTTGAGATTTCAATGATAAATCAGGCAGTCCTGTGAAGAGCAGGTATGGGGACAGGGAAAGTATCTCTAGGCACAGGGAAGAGCCAGGGGACAGGCTCTGAGATTTGGCATAGCCATATAGGAGATGAAATTTAAAGGGGGAAAACAAGCATGAATACAATCTCCATTACCCTCAAGCAAAACAACATACAGTTTTGATACAATTATAGTTATAGAGAACTTGGGCCAGGTCTTGAAGGATGCATTGAACTTGTCCATGAAGAAAAGGAGGTAAAGAGGAAGGGCATCCTGGGTAGAAGACTGATTAAAGGCAGCTCCATACGTGCCAAGTCCAGGGATCTGGTGATGGTTGTTTGGTTTGCCTGGAGCAAGAGGTTCCGCAGAGGGGGTACTTGTTAAGAAATGAGCCCGGAGGCACAGCTCAAAGAAAGGTCCTTGGGTGTAACACCAGGAAGTGTTCACTCGATCCTAAGGGTGATGAGCATGAAAAACTCTGCACTGGGATTTTATTGGGAGTAGTCAACTAGAGAGGAAAGATCCCATAGCCCAATCAATGAGGCACTGCAACGGTCCACCTTAGTACGGACCAGGACCCATACTAAGGCTGTGACTTTGGATTCAGAAAAATGAAAAGGACAAATAGCAGGACTGGGAACCAGTTTGAGTTTGTAGAGTAAGGAGAAGGTGATTTCCTTCATTTAATCCATATGGATTATCTGGGACCTCTGGAGGACTTGGGAAAGAAGTGATTGGGAGGCATACTGGTAGGCTAACAGATGCCTAAGATCTGGCACTGGTTTGTAGACCACGTCAGAATCTGGAATTGCATAGTGTTTCGTTCCCCTTAAAATTAAATCACGCTGTTCAAATATTCCTGACATAGTCTAGCCAGGGCTCAAAAAAGGTGGGTTTGAGTCCCTGCAAGGGTTGACTGGATAAATAACTTTCAGGGATTTCTGTTATTCTGCAATATAGCGAGGCCTCTCTGAGCCACCAGGCCATTCATTTTTCTTGGCTTCTTAGCCTGCACTGACCCTGAGTTCATTTTAATTGTTACTTAAAAGAGCCTCTGATAAACACACATACACTCACACTTTCGTTTGCTTCCCAATTGTGTGGTGAGGTAAAAATCAAAGCAGAGTGACTAACTGATGGCTTTGCAATTCAACCATATTAAAATATAATCAACAACACCAAGCAAAGCTGAAGTATATTGGAGAGGGATTTTGCAATAGAAAAACTGTTGAGTTACCTCCTCTGGTATCTTGGGAGCAGCTGGTACCAAATTCTCCCTCCCTTTTTCTTTCCATCAGCACCTGGCCAAAGACCTCCATGACTTTGCACCCTGATACACCTGGGAGTCAAAAGAGTGTAGGTCACAGAGCAAGGGAAGCAGTAGCACCAGAGACAGGCACTACCTCTGCCTGAGCAACAATTCTTCTTAAGCAACCAGGGTGCCATGCCTAATTCCCTCCAGGATGGTGGTCTCCCACCTTCTCACAAACCTTACAGAGGGTCATCCCTGCACCTGTCCCAGGGGTGCACAATCACAAATATCATCTTCATGACTGCCCCCAATCTGCCAGTGATGATTACCAGGCTAGATGAAGTGAATGGAATGTTCTAGCTGGATCCTTGGTAATTGGGACTCAAGAGCCAATCAGTTCAGGTTAGTTGTTCCCACCTTCACAAGTGGGAGCCTCAGAAGCCACCTGCTAAATACAGGCCAAACCCAACAACATGTAAAGCTGTGGTATAGTAAATTGATGACAATTCTTGTCTTGGGAATGAGAGTATTTTAGGGTGGGAAGAGTTGGCAAAACTGGCAAAGACATAAATTATGCCCAAAGCATAAGCCTAGAGGAATTGGTCGTTCTGTCTCAGGTGGCCTTTGCCATTTCACGGAACCAATTAATTAGCCAAGAGCAGCTCATTAAAGCCAACCAGACGTCCTCGGTCATGAGTAGTCCATCTTCTTTTTGATGCGAATTCTTTTATTGCCTCCTATTCAACCAGCTGGTTATGGCATGCCCATATGCAATATTCAACACTGACACTGGAGAGATGAGACTGGCAGCAGTCTATCAGTCACATGTTCACAGCCCAGGATAGGAGGACACTGCATGCCACACAAGGCTACATGGGAGCTGCACTCAGAACGGAGTGAACAACCAAGGGCTGTGTGAGGCAGGCCTTGTAGCATCAGGAGAGTGAGGTAACCCCTGGTTACTGTGAGAGAACGTGACTTGCTCGGAATACTTCCACGGGCTGGCAAAGAAATGAAAGCCACTACTCAGAGATAAGCAGGAACTGTGCCTGGTGCTCTTGATGAGGGCGGTTGTATGGCTAGGGCACTTTAACTGTGGGAGCAGAGTGGGGAGGAGAACTTGTGGTTAAGCCATTTAAGCCCACCTCCCAGTTTCACCAGACGTTAAAGCAGCATGTAATATCTAATGTTGGGCCTTAATTTTAGACTCCGTATATTAACATTTATGGTGATCAATAAAACTAGTATATCAGGGGGACCTCTTATTGAGTGTCTACTACATGATAAGCATGTATCATCAATGAACAGAACTAAGACTCCTATTCACAGGGAGTTTCCATCTGGTGGCATGATCCTTTCTGAATATTCCCTTAGCACATATATTATTGAGTAGATAGAAGGAAAAAGAAAATAATGAAGTTCTTTCTCTTTTCTAATCTCTTAACCAAGAGATTTCGAAAGGTTTGTTGACAAGAGGACTTTCTGAAGATCCCAAGTTCTTTCATTTTTTCGTTTCAGTCTTCTTGGTAAAGCAACATGACAACCTGAAGTGAAGCACGTACACTCTATCTCTATGAAAAATAGAGTCAGCACTGGTTTTTGACCAGGATGCTTGAAATAATACAAAGATTCACCTCTCCTTCTTCCCCAAATCTCAAATAAATAAGAGAAATGTACAAACCAAAATAGATCCAATGCAGCACTGATTATCATGGGGATGGAGTGGGGTTGTCTGCTACTGACAGATCAGAGAAAATCGGAATTTACTATACGACATAAAGCTTGTCAAAAAAACGATTAGCGGTGAAATATAGAAGATCAGAGTCATTTTTAAAAGAACCGCTAGCCAACACCAACTGAATGTAGTAGAGGCTGGAGGGTGCTACAGATAGAAGGCTATGAACAAGAGAATTCAATAAGGGACTACGGAACTTCAGAGGCTGTCTGTCATTCAGGACAAAGATGTACGTAGTGGACGTTCTAACCCAGAAAAACAAGGGAAGTGACCAGGAAACATACAGCCTGGTAAGGACAAAATGCAGCCCCCCAACACAAAAAAGCAGCTCCACAGACCCTGCCCCCGCCCCCGCCCATGCCCCTCACCCTCTCCTCCACAAAATCCCGGGAGGCAGAGAAGGCTCCTCGCCCCAGAGGCTGAATTCACTGCTTCTTATTATATGACCAGTTTTTGAGTGGTACAAAGATAATCTGTGGTCACCCATCAAGTATAAGCTCTGAAATAATTACTTTTCAATCTTTAAAATATGTAATTCAAGAGCTACTAAAGCATACCTAAAACTCTCATGAGAAACTGATAAATGTAAGCTTAATTTATTTCTCATATAAAAATTTATTTCACACATATATATGTATCACTCAGGATTGTGTTCTCTGTAGATAACAGAAAATGCTACAACAGTGGCTTCAAAGAAGCCCGTGGAGTAAATATCCAGCCCTGTTTTTAAGCATCTGAATGATGCCAGCAGTCTCCTCAACAGTTTTCCTGTCAGCTCTCTACCTCCTACTTTCCACACATTCTTCTTCCAAGAAGGATGCTGCACCTCTGGGTCTCAGTCTTTGAGTTTCAGGTAGGAAAAGGAGGCAGAAGTCTTAGTGCCTGGATTACAAAAGCAGAGGCTTTGCCAGAAACTTCCACATGTGTGCTTATGTCCTATTGACCAGAACTGTGTTACATGGACACTGCTGCCCGAAGGAGACTTTAGAAAAATCATTTCTACTACTAAAGATTGAGCTGAAGTAGACAGAGTTGAGATAGACAAGGGGGAAGGGTCTAGGAAGAGGCTGAGGCACTTTCACTCACTAGTACCGTAGGTTTGCTTACTGCTTTATCCCTCCAGTGACTGTTTTAAAGACTCTGATGTTTACCTATTAACTTTCACCATGCAGACTAATTGCACTTGGAGTTGGATCCAAGGAATTCAGTGGAACCAAAGAAAGCGGGCTTTGGAATCCAGGGGACGTGACTAAGAATCTCATGTCCAACACCTACCTGATGTGTGCAGGGCGTTCATTTGGTTTTTCTCTTTAAAAGAGTTTCCTTGGTTTTTAAGGTTTTTTAAAGTATACTAAACACCTCCTAGTTGTGTCCATGAATCCTGCATTTCCCTGTTACATGTAACAGTAGGGCAAGCCCACATCTGGCACATGTGCCAAACAAAGTCACACAAGTTACTTGACTACTCTCAACTTGCTTCCTCTCTCTGTAAAATGGGAGGATGGTTGCTTCATTGGACAGCTGTGAGGATGCTTCAAGACCACCTAAGTAAAGTAAAAACTTACCCCCCTGGAAATTTACATTTTAAATGAGAAATTACTTTGCAGGATAGCTTTGTAAATAGATTATTTTTTGAAATGACTGTCAATTCACAAAAATACCATCAAACCTAAGTTTACAGGTCTGTCCCCAACTGCTTGTCATAGGGGAAACCAGTCTAAAATCACTACCTGTGACAATCCCACAGCTTTGGTCAGGCTTTTTTCTTTCTTCAAGAATTATGCAATGCTTAGCATTTGACCAACCTAGAAATTAGAATTATTCTATTCTACAACTGTATTTATAACTAAGTGATTGTTGACTTTTTATTTTAATTCAAAGTTACCCTAACTTCCTCCAAGTCTCTAATATACATTGTGGAGCTGAGGTAACCTGAGTACATTAGGAACACAGCACACAAATTACTGAAACATGAATCTATTTACACTTACAAGTTAAGTTTTCATCCATCTAGAAAGGTGTAGTGAACATATCACCTCAAATTGTGTTGGATTTTTTAAAGTTAAATTAGAAGGTGTTAAAAGATCTCCTACAAAATACAGCAAGCAGAGAACAATTTTTAAAAAGAACATAGTTTTTGTGGTGTAACCTGTTACCAAAATATTCTTTCTGGAATTGTGAGACTCATTGCTTGCAGGCTTGCTTGCCTTTTTTGTTGTTTTTTGATTGGTTTCTGTATTTCTGTGTGTGTTTTCTTCAGTCTCTAAGGGTACAGAATACAATCTCAAATTACAGTACTCAAGTAAAGAGTTTCAGTCAAACTATTTCTCACAGGAGTCGAAAGAAAGTCAGTGGAGAAAGTGCAGTGTATACTGAGATAGTATACAAGCTTAACGTGATGCACTGAGAATTTCAAGGTGTTACCAGGATTTGATGAAGAAAAATCATCAGTTCTCCCTCTCTTGTCAGCAATATATCCATTCATTCACTATATTTTTATGCATTGATACACCAGACACAATAGTAATTCATCTAACTATAATTATATTTAGATTACAAAGTTATGCAGCAGATGTTCATGTTGGGTTGTAAGAAGATGGGTGATTTCAATTTTACTTCTGTTGCGATAATTCAGTGTAATGGCCATGCTTAGTTTTTTAATAAAAACTTCAAATATTGACTTAAGTTTACGTAAGTTAAAAAAAGTTGTTTCAGAATAAGAAAAGAAAGAAAAACACAACTGTAAATGGGCCAATAATCTAACCATGAGCAAACAGATGAAAGTTGGGAGGGGTGCACTAGTGCTGGGAAGAGGGTGGGGAGTGCGGAATTCCAAGGAGGTAGGTTGGGAAAGGGGTGGAGCTTGGACCCTTAACTCAAGGTCTAAGTAGTAGCCAGAGGGCTATAAAAACTTGGAGGAGCCAGGCAGGGAAAGCAACCGAAGGTGTGGGATTTGCACACATACGGAGGCCGGTAGGCAACAGCAGCTGCAGTATCTACAGAAAGACTGAAACACCCACAGCAACACAGATCAGGTCCAGGATGCCGCGCCTGCTCTTGTCCCACCTGCTAGGTGTCTGGCTGCTACTGAGCCAACTTCCTAAGGAGACCTCAGGCGAGCGTTCAAACGACTTCGTTAAGGCATGCGGCCGCGAATTAGTCCGCCTCTGGATCGAAATCTGTGGCTCTGTCTCCTGGGGGAGGCCGGCTCCGAGACCGGCTCCGAGACCGGCTCCAAAACCCGCTCTGAGACCCGCTCTGAGCCAGGACAAGAAGCCTCGGCTGAGATCTGGACCGCCAGCAGGTGAGAGCTCCCACCCCGGGTTCCCACTGGTTGCTGTCGGTCTGCCGACCAATCGGAACGGTAGCCCGCCCTACCTCGAGACTTCATTGGCTGCCGCGCTCAGCCCTTAACTCTAAAGCCGGGGCCTCCAAGTTTGGGCTTTTCCCTCGTATCTTGCTTTTTCAGTGAGGATCTCACCAAGGATTGCACCAGAGGGAGGGAGGGAAAGCCCCGAGAACAGAAAATGGTCTCACCTGAGAGGCACTTGTTGCCCTTCACCTCTTGGCAGTCAGGCTGACGGTGTAGGGAGAAGGGGGAACACAGACCAGGTAAGTGTCCAAAGACCGCAGGAGGTGGGGCCTACTCGGAGGGATCCTAGAGACAAGATCCCAGGGCATGACGGCAGGCTTGTTGGCAGCTGGGGCAACTGGACTGGGCATCTCGACTTGGGACGACAGGGGGCAAACAGTGAGGTGTGAGCTGGTTATCCAGTGTATTTGCACACCAAAGAGCACAGGGCACAGACCTCTAATTGGCTCCTGAAGTGGTAAACACGAAGAGACTTAGATTTAATGACTCTCCCCTTCGATTTAAAAACAAACAAACAAACAAACAAACAAACATACAAACCTGGCTGTGACCGATGACATCGAAAACTTCCCCTTTAATTTTATTTTTATTTGTAAGCCTCACCAAAGGGGAGAGCCTAGCTTCTGACTTATTTGAACTGGTTCTTGAAGTTCATTTGTAAGAAAAGGGACTGAAGAGAAAGAAAAGGGCCTGATAGCCTGTAAGGAAAACTAAAGGGGACCAAGAGTCAAGGGAAAGTTTGCCCTTCTGACAAACACAGCTGAAAATCTGATTGATGCTTCTAGCATTTGGAAGGTGCAATGGATTTTCCTTAAAAGCAAGAGCAAGAACTGAGAACTGAGTACAGCTTAAAGCTGGAATTTTGTTTTAAACCCACTTTGTTACTTATAAACCATTTATAAAGATATTGGAAGTTAAGTTTAAATAGCAGGGGAACTTTCACTGGAGGCATAGGCTAGTGTCATGAGTGTAGGAGCTCATATTAAATTCAGAGAAGGCAAGCTCAATTATGAATAAGTGTTTCATATTTTGTAACACATATGCAATTTATGATAAACCAGAACTGTATTTTACAGGCTATATGTATATCCTGTATATAGGTGACACTTGGAAAATTATTGTGAACATTAAGGATATTACTTCCCTTTTATGGGATTTAAAGCACGATTATAAAATTACTTACATTTTGACATCATTGGTCAGAGATTGATTTACTTAATGCAAGTGCTTATATAATTTTTGTATCATATTAATAGATGAGTACTGCAGAGTTTAGGAATTTAGTGATTCAGTGTAGGGAACACCACATTGCATTGCACTCATTGAATTCATTAATTCACTCCTTCTGAAGAAATAACGTGCTCATATGAAACGCTGAGAAGTATACATAAGACAATGAGAAAAATGCAAAGATAGATATTAAAGACTTTGAAAAAATGAGAATTTAATGAGAAAATAAAAATATCTGTATTAAAAGAGGAACTGGAAAGCAATGTTAACATATGGAGATACATGTGTAGATCTCCTGCATTTTCATTTAACATCATACAGTGAGCACTTTCTCACATTGTTATTCTCCAAAAACATAATTTAAAATTTCTTCCTAGTATCCCATATCATAAATCTACCATATATATTTAACCATTCTTAATGGACATTTGGATTGTCTCCAGATTGTTGCTTAAAAATGGTTTTCTGAGTACATTTATACCTATACAGGCATTTAGCCAAATTTGTATTTCTGTAGAAGAGCTTGTGATTTTAAAATATTTTTAAGGACACACTGTAACTGACTATAGCTCAATAAAAATACACTGTCTGTATCGCTGCTCAGTACATAATTTACCTGGAAATAATCTAACAGAATACTGCCTACAAGTGAGGATCAACAGAAATGTTTAAATTATTAGTCAAGAATTATTTTGGAAGTACGTGTCAATAATTTGTGATTCATGAGATTTAAAACCTCTATTGTTAGTTTCCCTTTGTTTTTACATTATTAAATTGTTAGCTCACCATTTTCCCCACAATGTGTGCATAATTATAACACTTACTGCACCCCCTTTTAAAACAAGATAGATATTTTAATTAGAAGAAGTCTATGCTAGTGAGATTTGAGTCTAAAATACAATGATTAACAGGCATTTGTATGAATTCAGGTCAATGAGAATACTATCTTTTAGACTCCAAAAGCTAAAATTGTTGTGGGCTGAAAAATGTTTCAAAACAAATTAAAGAGAATAATTTTAATAAAAGAGGGCAACACAGGCAACAAAAGCAAAATCAGACAAGTGGGGCTATACCAGTCAAAAATTTCTACATAGCAAAGGAAATAATCAATAGTGAAAAGACAATCTATAGAATGGGAGAAAATATTTGCAAAGTATATATCTGCTAGAGGATTAATTTCCAAAATATATCAGGAATGCCCACAACTCAACAGCAATAAAACTTAATAACCTGATTTAAAAATCGGCTGAAGACTTCAACAGACATTTCTCCAAGGAAGACATACAAATGGCCAACAGGTACAAGAAAAAATGCTCCATATCACTAATCATCAGGGAACTGTAAATCAATACACCAGTGAGATATCACTTTAACCTATCAGGATGGCTATAACCAATAAACAAAAGACAAGTGTGGTTGAGGATGTGGAGAAACGGAAACCCATGTGTACTATACTTTTGAGAAAGCAAATCTGTGCAGCCACTATGGAAAACAGTGTGGCGGTTCCTCAAAAAAAAAAAAAAAAAAAAAAAAAAAAAAAAAAGATCCAGCAATCCCAATTCTGGGTATTTATCCAATAACAATTGAAATCAGGATCTTGAACAGACATTACTACTCCCATATTCATTGTAGCAACATTCATAATAGCCAAGGGGTGGAAACAACTTAAATATCCATCCACAGATGAATGAAGAAAAAAGAAAAGCAGTGCATGTATACAACTGGCCTAAAAAAAGGAGGAAATCCTAAAATATGCAACAACATGGATGAACCTGGAATACATTATACTGAATGAAAAAGCCTGTCACAGAACGACAAATATTGCTTGATTCCACTTCCAAGTATCTAAAATAGTCAAACTCATAGGAGCAAAGAATAAATGGTGATTATCAGGGACTAGGAGGAGGGAAAAATGGGGAGTTGCTAAGTAACATGTGCAAAACTTTAATTATGCAAACTGAATTAGTTCTAGAAATCTGATGTATAACATTGTACCTACAGAAAATTATGCTATATTGAACACTTAAAATTCTGTTAAAAGAGTAGATCTCATGTTAAATGTTCTTAACAAAATTAAAAAAAAAAAGATACCTGAGATCTCTGACATATTTTTGTGAATTTTTGTGTAACTTTAAAAATATTTCAGAATAAAAGTTTTTCAACTGTAAAAAAAAGAAGTGCCAAAAAACATAACGTATTAATAAATGAGGCAGACACTACAGATGGTTTGCTTGATTCATTAACTAACTGGCTTTAAGACTATGGAGAGTTACTATCAGGTTTTCTCTGCATTCAATAAGGCCCCAGCTAGAGACAGTTTAAGTTAGAGCCAGGAGAGTTTTTTATCAGGAGATTGAATTGAACTTGGGATGTCTTACCCGGGGAAAATGCAAAAACTTCTGACTACCAAAAAGTAGTATAAATTCTCATCTGTCATACCAGTTTAGAACTTGAATGAGAGACAGCATTAGAAGGAAAAACTAAATGCTAGAGTATTGTTTTCTTTCTACTGAAAACTCCAACCGTTGAAGCTTGTTGTTGACTGAAAGGAGAGTAACTGAGATTCTTGCTACAGAACTCACAGAAAATGGACCGGTCCCAGACCATTACTGCCTGGGTGAGGGGGCATGTTGGTTACCCAGGAATCCTCCTTCCATGCTTACATTTAGATCTCTTAACCTCATTGTTTTCACTATTTCAGGAGAAATGCCTTATTAATAAGTTGGAAAGGACAGTTTTGCTGTCGATGAAGAACAGCAAGAACTGATCCAGGTTACACTATAATTTAAACATCATCTGTGTTTCTGGTGCTATAACTCTCAAAAATGATGTAATAAGGATAGGTAAGGTTAGGAGAGTTTTTTAAGTGCAGGAAACGTTTACTATTTATTTATATCTCCTATTTGGTAGTGCTGGAGACACGAAAAGAGTCAGTGAATGTTCAACTGAACTGAATGGGTATAAATAAGGAAGATGTCAGCTGGTCCCTGAAGGTTCCCAGCCTTCCAACCTTCATTGTTTGCCCATCCTGGGATGCTGCTTAAGAATAGATTCCCTTCTGAAAGAACACACAGAACTTGCATAGTTCCTGATCTACAACACTGGAACAAAAACCATACACAGTACATTAGTCGGGAGACGCACGCCACAACAGATAATAATCTCTCTTAGTCAGTGATTTGTTGGTTAGTGTTCTTTTTCTCTATTTATATATATATTTATTTATTTATTTTATTGGTGGGGGGAGGTAGTTAAGTTTACTTATTTATTTTTAGAGGCGGTACTGGGGATTGAACCCAGGACCTTTTGTATGCTAAGCATGTGCTCTACCACTTGAGCTATACCCTCCCCCTAACCCATTTTTCTATTTAATGTAAAATACTATTAATTTGTAGTAAGTACTCTGGAGAAGAAAAATTGTTAGACAGATGCATAGGGGAATCAGAGACTGGTATCTCCTGCCAACTATATCAGAGCAGTTGAAAATTCTGCCTTTTTAACTGTATCCTGAAGCAGTAACTTGGCACCATGGACCATGTGATAGTTGAAAATAATTAATATGTTTTTCAAGGGTGACTATCATAACTCAGAACTTGCTTCGTCATGGTAGAAGATTACTCAGCTAAGAAAAATTCATGTGTGTTTTGGATGGTCAAGATGACTTCAAAAGTGTCAGGGAGGGAAAAGTGCTATGATGAATGCATTAAGGGGACATAAGGAGAGAAGACAGAGGGTCCGAGTGGAGTAAAACAGAACCTTGGTAATGTTCTAGTACTTCAGTTTAGTACTGCCCAACTATAATAAATTAAGTTTTTTAGGTACTGGGGCACTTGCTGATTCCATTTTACTGTTTAATTGTATTGAAGCAATGCTTTCCTTTATGTCTATTCAAAATTTTAGAGTTTTCCTGATGTTTCTTAACATGAGTGTTTTTTCCTCCTCCCCTTCTTTTTAAACTTAGAAATCATGCCATCCTCCATCACCAAAGATGCAGAAACCTTAACTACGATGTTGGAATTCACCCCTAATTTGCCACAGGAGCTGACGGCCACACTGTCTGAGAGGCAGCCATCGGCAGAGCCACAACAACCTGCTTTAAAGGATTCAAATCTTAATTTCGAAGAATTTAAGAAAATCATTTTTGACAGACAAAATGAGGAAGAAGACGAGAGTCTTTCAGAATTAAAAAACTTAGGCTTAGATAAACATTCCCGAAAAAAGAGACAGTTACAAATGACACTGGGTGAGAGATGTTGTCAAAAAGGTTGTAGCAGAAAAGAAATGGCTACAGCATGCTGAGCTGAAGCCAGCTGCGTATTCCATCTAATGCTCACATTTTTCTCAATGGCACATTCACTGATGCCTCTGTCACCCCACTGATTATCAGAATATGAGAAATCATGTTTAGTGCTTAGATTTCCCATCTGATGTGTAAAAATATGTCGCTTATATTACTGTACTTTCTGCTAATAAATTTTTTATGCTAGATGGTATTTTTGTCTTTTTAAATTCATGACACCATTATGTTACTACTATTTTTTTTTAATGCTGCTGGCTTAAAATTACAATAAAATCTTAATCACTTTCGCCACACACAGTAACTCAAAGAAAATTTTAAAAATAGGTAGCTTAGTAAACCATCATGATTTCCATTAGTGAGAATGGATATGTCTGCTTTTGAAATTTGTATCTGATAAATTATAACCTGTCACCCACTCTTTTTTCCCACCTAATGCCCAAACAGTCTTTCACTACTTAATGTCAAGTGAATTATTTTACTAGCAAAAAATAACTTACACAGCACCTAACAAAAGGTATATAAAAAGCACCAAAATGTTTTTGTTGATATTAAGTCTTAGATTGAATATACAAAGAGTCACAACACTTGAGCTTTTCTGATAAATTTGAAAATTTTTGCGACTTATTGAACTATTACAAAAAATCAAAAGGGACCCTAAATCAATTTAATTTAGTTGGGGCCATATAAACTCAACTATTTTTCAAACTAGGATTCTTATCTTAATTCTACTGTCTAAACCACTAATAAATAAATTATATTTTTAAAGGAGAATATACATATATGGAGAGAGAGAGAGAAGAGAATAAACAATTCACTGTAATACATCACAGAAAAACTGGTTTAGCAGTGGAACATAGTTCATGTTTGCTATTTTAGAATTGACAAACCATTTCTGAAACAAAATAACTGTGAAATGATATGAAACCTTAGCACAGTAAATAAAGAAATTTATCACCTTGTACTTAGCTAGTTCCTTTGACTTAAATACACCTAAATTTTTAGGCAGTATTTATTTTAAAAAATACACTTAACTAGCAATTTAATTTCCATCAAATGTCTGTAAACAGAATTTAAAGGTACTGAAACAGCAACTTTCATACCTAAATTCTCATACATGATTAATCAATTATTAATCAGTAATTAATCCAAAGCTTTATTAAGTCTTCACTAAGGTCACCTTGTAAAACTTTGTAAATGGCTGCAGAACCTCAGAGTCCATAAGCCACCTTGGACACAGCCAGGAAGAGTGCTGTCTGAAATGGAAAATCCAACACAGAGAACAAGCGACCAGGAAATTGACAGCCCAGACAGGACAAAGTCATCTCCATGCACAAGAGATGTCTCCCCAGACTGCTTTGGCCCTTGTCCTCATCTGCTTCTCCACAAAAGCCCCAGAGACAGACTCCTAATCCCAGAATCTGTATTCACTACCTCTGATGAGATGATCACTTTTTAATTGGTACAAAGACAGTCTATGGTTAACTATGGTTAACTATCTACTATAAACACTCAGATAATCAGTTAACATCTTTAAGATATCTAATTCTCAGGCTGCCAAAGCCCTCCTGAAGCTCTCATGAGAAACTGATGAATGTATACGTAATTTCTTATATTAAAAAATATACTCCGGTTACATATGTGTGTCAGTTAGGATTGTGTTTTCTGTAAGTAACAGAAAACCCTACAACAGGGTTTCAAAGAAGACTGTGGATTAACATCCAACCCTGTTTAGCATTTGAATGATGCCAGCAGACTCCTCCCACACTTCAGCTCCCACACAGTCAGTTCTGCTTAGCATATAGACCTTCCTCCTTATGCTCCCACTTCAAGATCCCAAGATGGCTACCATACCTCTGGACCTCAATACACATTTTAGGCAGGGGGAAAAAAAAAAGGAACAAAAAGGCTTAGTGCCTGAATCTGAAAAGCAAAGGCTGTGCCAGAAACCTCCACATGTGTACTTATTTTGCATTGGACAGAACTGTGTTGTGGACACTACTACCTGCAAGAGATGCTGGGAAATCATTTCTACCACGTATGGTGTAGACAGTTGAGGTAGGGAAGGGAGAAGGATCTAGAAAGGAGACTGGGTCAGTCAACCTATAGCTTTGCTCATATTTGCTGCTCTTGTATCTACAATGACTGTTTCAAAGACATTAATCTTTATTTATTAGCCTTCACCACTAAGAATAACTTCAACCATAGTTGGATCCAAATGATATGGAAAAAAAGAGAAGTGTTTGGAATCCAGTGGACATGGGTAGAAATGGTTAAGAGTTAATTTTATCCCAAATGGCTGGTGAATTCTGCCAAGTGCTTTTTCTGCATCTACTGAGATAATACGATTTTTTTCTTCCATTCTATTAATGTGACATCACAATGATTCATTCACATATGTTGAACCATCCTGCATGCCAAGTACAAATCCCTCTTGATAATGGTGAATGATCCTTTTAATATTCTACTGAATTTGGTTTGCTAGTATTTTCTTGATATTTTTGCATCTATATTCATCAGGGACATTGATCTGTAATTTTCTTTTCTGGCAGTGTCCTTTTCTGGCTTTGTAATCAGGGTAATGCTATACTCATAAAGTGAGTTTGGGAGTGTTCCCTCCATTTGATTTTTTGGAAGAGTTTGAAAAGGAATGGTGGTATTTCTTTAAATAGTTGGTAAAATTCACCAGTGAAGCCATCTGGTCCTAGCTTTTGATTTGAGTACATTTGAGTTACATGATGAAATTATATACAAATATTTGAAAAAGAAGACTGTATGACTGATTGCTGAATACGAATGATAGCAAAGGAGATGTCATCAGCATGTCAAGTCCATGCCAAGGCCACTGAGCAATACAGCAAAACCAGAATTTCAACCTCATATACATTTGTTCATATTTTCCTTATCCATCTAGACAGATAGATAGATAGACAGATAGATAGATGGAAAATCAATCCAGTTTTCCATATCTCTCTCTTCCCTGTCTTACACTTTGTGAGAGATATTTGTGTAATCTTTAGGATTATCATGCATTTACAAATGACAGGAAGAGGAGTTTTAAGAAGATCTTCCTTACTCCTCTCTATATTTCACTCATTTTTCCTAATAATTGGTTTATTTATAAACCTTATAAATTTATCATTTCTTGAGGGATGTATAAGCAATAAAAACAATGGAATTACTTTTAAAATGTTGCAACAGGGTCTTTGTGCAGCCTCTAGCTGGTGATTCCTCAACTTCATAACACAGTGGAGACAAGAGAGGGTCTTTAAAAATACTGATGCCTGGCTCTGACACTACGATACACGGATTTAATTGTTTTGGCATGCAACATAAGTATTTGGATTTTTATTGAAAGCTCTTCAGGGGAATCTAATGTGCTATAACTCTGGAGAATCATTAGGTAGAGGTTAGAGCCTATATTGGGAGACACGGCCACATAACACTGCCTGAACTCAGGCATAAGTCATGCTATTGAAGAAGAGAATCCAGCTTACAGAAGATGGACTTCATTGGAAACCTAGCTTTTCCTAATAAACAGTTGTAGAGCATAAATCCAGTGACTGGTTAAAGTAAACATGGTATATCACATTGTGGAATAATAGTCAGTAAGCAAAAGCAACCAAGTATACTGATAAATGCAACAACCTGAGTGAATCTCCATAGAACTAGGCTGAGTGAAAAAAGTCAATTCTAAAGATTACATAGTGTATGATTTCTTTATAAACATTGTTGAAGTGACAAAATTCAACGGAGAACTATTTTGCCAAAGGTTAAGGCCAGGGGAAGTCATTTAGGAAGGAAGCTGGTGTGACTATATGAATCTTTGTGGTATTAGAGTAGTTTTATATCTTGAATATATCAATGTCAGCATCCTAGTTGTGATAGTGTACTAAAATTTTACAAGATGTTACCACTGGAGAAAGCTGGATCTCTCTGCATGATTTCTTACACTCATATGCGTGAACTTTTATTTTCTCAAAATTTAAAAATTAATTTTACAAAGTCCACAAAACCCTAAGACTCAAAGGGACAAAGTTTGGATTGTTTGCTATGGGCAATCAGACAAAAGGGTAAGAATTCATGGAAGATATTAAGTAGTTGGGAAGATACTGGCTGTGAAATCTAAAAGAACAAGAGATTCAGTCTTTACATATCTATTTCAAGTGCTACCACAGTATGCCTAAAACTCTCCTGAGAAACCGATGAATATAACTCAACTTTTTTCACATAAAAGAGTCACACTAGTTATACATTTGTATTGGTTAGTATTGTGTTCTCTGTAAATAACAGAATACCATGAAATAGTGACTTAAGCCTTTGGAGTAAACACCCACCCAAAAACCCTGGTCCAGCATCTTAGTGATGCCAGCAGGTTCCTCCCACTTTTTCTGTGAGCTGTGCTTAGCATATAGGCCTTCTTCCATATGCTCCTGACTCATGGTTCAAAGAAGACTGCTGCAGGTCAACTGTCAGAGTGCATTATAAGCAGGAAAAGAAGAGGACAAAGGAAGGCTTAGTGCCTGGATCAGAAAAGCAAAGGCTTTTCCAGAAACTTCTGTAGTTATTTAACGTTGTATTGGCCAGAACTATATCACACAAACCCTGCTACCTGCATATATCAGTTAGCTAGAGCTATAAAAAAACCAAATACCACAGACTGGATGGTTTAAAGAAGAGAAATAAGTTTTCCCATGGTTTTGGATGCTGCAGATGCTGGAAATCCAAAATTAAGGTGCTGCTTGCAAAATTAGTTTTCCTGAGGCCTTTCTCCTTGGCTTGCAGACAAAAAGACAGACTTCTTGCATGTGTCTTCACATGTGCACTTTTCTCTGTGCATTCACATTCCAGGTATCTCTTCCTCTTCTTATAAGGAAACCAGTCTTTTAAATTACAGCCTCACCTATGACATTTAACCATAACCACTTCTTGAAAAGATCTATCTCCAAATGTAGTCATATTCTAAAGTACTAGGGTTTAGGTCTTCCATATATGAATTTCAGGGGAACACAGTTCAGTCTATAATATTCTACCCTCTAGATCCCCCAAATTCATGTCCCTCTCACATGCAAAATACATTCACTCCCTTCACAACAGTCCAAAATTCTTAACCCATTCCAGCCTCAATTCTAGGTCCAAAGTTTCATCTAAACATTTTCTAATTCATGCATGGCTGAGAATCCAGGCCAAACTTCTCTCCAGATGACAGACTGTGAAACCAGACAATTTGTATGCTTCCTATACATAATGATGGAAAACAGTGGGACAGGCAGAGGATAGACATTCTTATTCCACAAGGAAGAAATTAAGAGAAGAAATAAAGAAAGAAATTAAGAAAAGGAAGGAAGGAAGGAAGGAAGGAAGGAAGGAAGGAAGGAAGGAAGGAAGGAAGGAAGAAAAGAAAGAAAGAAAGAAAGAAAGAAAGAAAGAAAGAAAGAAAGAAAGAAAGAAAGAAAGAAAGAAAGAAAGCAAGCAAGAAAGCAAGAAAGGAAGGAAGGAAGGAAGGAAGGAAGAGCAAGAGCAAGCAAAAGCTGACAGGTACTAAGCAAGTCTAGTCTATAACATGACAAGTCTAATTCCATTAGATTTTAATGCTAGAGTATAATCCTCTTTGGCTCAATGCTCCTTCAGGCCCAATGGGGCTCTACTTTAGGTGGTGGCCCTGCCCCACAACTGTGGGTATTAGTTTTGCCCCTGAAGCAATGGGAGGCAGTAGTATTTTGAAACCAGAGAGGAGAAAGACTTGCCTCCTGAACCTTGGGTGCAAGGACAGCCCTACCAATTCCTGAATCACCATGGGGTCATTCATTGATTTTCTTGAAGGATAATGTATATTCAAAGCTGAATATCTCTATTGTCCCATCCTGCAGACTCCTAGATATCCAAAAGTCTTCCTTCATTTTGTTCTGTTTGTCCCTTTTGTCCAAGCTGGAAATATTTCTGCTGGTATAGCTTCATCTTTCTTCCTGTCTTCTGCTAGGACACCTGCTTAGATCCATGGGTAATCTCTTTATGGAATGACTGTACAACTACATTCTTGGTTTCCTTTCCAGAAACACTTTCCAAGTTTTGCAATATGGAAAGACTGAAAATTTTCCAAATCTTCATGTTCTGATCCTTTTTACTTAACAATTCCTTCCATTTACCTGTATCCTCTAGCATTTAACTATAAGCAGCAAGGAGAAAACAAGCTGATCTTGAATATTTTACTTAGAAATCTCGTCTGCTAAATACCCACATTAATTACTTTTAATTTCTACTTTCCACACACACTAGAACAAAATTCAGACAAGTTCTTTCCCACTTGATACAAAGATGGTCCTCCCTCTAGTTTCAGTAACACATTCCTCATTTTCTGTCTGAGTTCTAACACAGACACACCATTACCATTCATATTCCTAGCAACACTCTCTGCAAGGCAATGTAGGCTTGTTTTAGCATGCTTTCAAAACTCTTCTAGCCTCTAACCATTACCCAGTTCTAAAGACACTTGCATATTTTTAGGTTTTTGTTATAGCAGCAATTCACTTCTAAGTACCAAATTCTGTATTCGTTTGCTAGGGCTGCCATAATAAAGTAGCACAGTATGAGTGACTTAACAACAGTGATCTATTTTTCACAATTCTGAGGCTGGAAGAATATCAAGGTGCTGGCAGGCTTAATTTCTCTTGGGGCCTCTCTAATTGGCCTGCTAACAGCTGCCTCCTTGCTATATCCATGGCCTTTTCTTTGCTTGCACGTATGTCTCTGTCCCTTTCTCCTCTTATAGGAATATCAGTCATGTTAATTTAAGTACCCACCTTTATAACCTCATTTAAATGTAATTAATTACAGGGTCTCTTGAAAGGCCCTATCTCCAAACACAGTCACATTCTAAGGTGTTGGGAGTTAGGACTACAACAAATGAATTTGAGGGGAACACAATTAAGTCCATAACAGTGCAAGAGACTTTGGGAATTCATTTCAGCCCCGACAGCCTCAAGAGTTGAGGTAACCAAGGGAAAAAAGCCTAAAAAGGAGATTGAGCCAGTCAACCTAAAGTTTTGCTCATGCTTGCTGCTCTTATACCACCAATGACCCATTCAAAGACAGTAATCCCTATCTATTAACCTTCATCATTTTGGTTAACTCCAACTGGAGCTGGATTTAAGGGATACAGTGGCAAACAAGGTGGGTGGGTGTTGGAATGCAGCAGACATACAGAAATTCCAAATCCAGTGCTAATCAGCTACATTCATTGGCACATTTATATTTTCTATTTAGGTAAGTTTTTTTTTTTTAAGTACATGCAAAAGGCTTTGAATCCTGAATTTCTCAATGATCCTTAAATGTAGGGTAAGCACACATATTGTACATGTGTAAGAGAAAGTTACACTGGACAAATTCCTTTCTCTCTCTTAACTTGATTCCTCTCTTTGTAAAATGGAAAAATGAATACATGAGCAGACAGTGGTGAGGACTCCATAACACCACCCATGTAGGGTAACCTTAAATCACTCAAGCACTCACTATATGCGTGTTCTTTCCCTCTTCTCAATTCCAACCCATGGTCTGCTTAGGATCCTTTATGATCCATTTAACTCTCATACATCAAGACAGTCAGATCTTAGGAAATATGTCTAAACAGCTTATGAGCCCCTTGAATTGAACACCTTGTATTCATATTCCTTGCATCGCCTATAACAGTGTCTATTATGTACCAGGTACATGACAAATGATTATCTAAACAAACAATTCTTTGCTTCTTTGTTCAATTGTTTCTTACATAGAACAAGTTGAGACTGAAGTAATTTCTCTTGCCAGAGTTGACAATTTCAATGTAAAAAAAATAAAAGCAATTGAAAAAGATGTATGCTACATTGAAAAGAAAACTGTGTGTGTTATCTTACTTGGTTGCAGAAGAAACAAGATACTTCTTCAAATAAAGCCAAGATGAGAAAAAAACATAAAAAATGAAAAAAACATAAAATGTGCACAACCAGGAAATAATTCACACCTATTGCATTGTTTTCAATTTAAAGACTTAGGTAAATTTGTAAAGTATTTTTCTACTTTTGCATTGTATTATTTCTGCTTAGGAAGAATAAGATATTTTACAAAATCTCCTTTGGTAATAGAAACAGAGCAAATGGCAGACTTGGAAGCTACAAGTTCTCATTCTCCTGTGGAAACGTATGTGGAAAATGGTAGAACTATCTGCAGAAAAATCTGGAAAACCATGAAAAAAATTGGGTTACAGTAACTTATCAAATGCCCCAAAAGAAAAAGCCACCTTTATAACAGTAGGGAAGATTTGTGATGTTTTAATTGCCCTTATCCCTTACATGGAGTGCTAGTCTTGGTTTGGAAAAGGAGGCAGTTCAGTAATCCTCTCCTTCTCTTGAACCAGAAGGGAGAGAAGACATTATTTATAAATTATTATATTGTATATGTCTGACAGCTGTCTAAAGGACTGAAATTTGCTTAACTTAACTCAGATCTCAGGTGGGAAAACAAAGGGCACTGGTCTTGAAAGTTGCAAGGGATGATAGACCCACAGACAACTGGGGTGAGAGATTATGAGTGGAAACACCCACTAGGCAATCTCAGGCCCTCACAAAAAGCAGGGCAAGACTATTTAGGAAATTAAGACATTTCAAAGCAATTAAGAAAACCACAAGAAGGCCAGCAAGATAAAGCTTAAAGACTGGAGAAGAACAACCTTTCACCTCTGGCAGATCTCTAGGCTCAGAGCAAGTATAGCTCATTGGTGAAGGACTACACCAGTTTAGAGACACTGGTAGAGGTTACTGTATTTCGAATTGTCTCATTTCCAACAACAACAACAACAAATCAGAAGGCATATAAAGAGAGGAAAACAGACCATTCAAGGGAACAAAATAAATTGACAGAAGCCATCCCTGAGGAAGCCCACACACCAAATGTACTAGACAAAAACTTGAATAAAACTGTCTTAGGTATGCTGACAGAACTAAAGGCAAATATGTGCAAAGATCTAAAGGAAATAAATTGACATGTGAACAAAATGAGAATAACAACAAAGAGAAATTATTGAAAGGAGTCCAACATAAAAAATTATTGAAGTTGAATTTACTTTTTGGGAGCTGAAAAATAAGTTACTAGGTTGAAAAGTTACTACAGGGGATCAACAGCAAAATCATACAGTCAGAAGAAATAATCAGGAAACCTGAAGAAAGGACAATCGAAATAACTGATTCTGAGAAACACTAGTACAAAAAATGAAGAAAAATAAAAATAAATATGGCCTAAGGGACTTTGGGGACACCAGGAATGGGTTTTATGCATTATAGGAATCTCATGAGGACAAAAGAGAGGGGGAAGAGGGAGGATAAATTATTTGAAAATGCAATGGCCAAACTTCCTAATTTAGATGAAATATAACAATAAATAATCCAAGAAGCTCAACAAACTATAAGTTGGATAAATACAAAGGAAACCAAACAGACACATTAGAATCAAAGCAAAAAACAAAAGACAAAGGCAAGGAAAGAATGTTGAGAGAAGGAAGAGAAAAGCTATTCGTCATATACAAAGGCTCCTCAATTACATTATCAGCTGATTTGTGAGTGACAACCTTGGAGTCCAGAAGGTAGTGGGATGACAAAGTTAAAGTGCTGAAAGATAAAAACTGTCAATCAAGAATTCTATACCTGGAAAACTGTCCTTCAAAAGTAAAAGGAAAAATAAAACTCAGATAAGCCAAAGTTGAGAGAGTTCATTACCACCACATCTGCCCTAAAATAAATGCTAAAGGGAGTCCTTTGGGTTGACATAAAAGTTACATAATATTTTCTGAATGTTTGTGTGCCCCTCAAAATTGGTATGTTGAAATCTTAATGCCCTATGTGATAATATTAGGAGGAAAAGGCTTTGGTAGGTGGTTAGATTAATGTTTTTATAAAAGAGATCCCCTAGAGCTTTCCACTATATGAGGACGCACTGAGAAGTTGATAGTCTGAAACTCAGAAGACAGACTTGACCTGAACCCAACCATGCTGGCCTCCTGATCTCAGACTTGTGACCTTTGAAACTGTGAGAAAGAAATGTCTGCTGCTTATAAGCCACCCAGTATATGACATTTTGTTATAGCAGACTGAACAGACTGAGACTCTATATCTGTATCACACAAAATAGACCTCTAGTCAAAACTGTTAAAAGTGACAATGAGAACATTATATATTAAGTAAAGGGCTTATTCATTAAGAAAATATAACAGTTACATCAACAGGTGAATGGATAAAGAGATATGGTACGTATACAGACACACACACACACACACACACGAATACTACTCAGCCATAAAAATTTGTGGAATGTTGCCATTTGCAACAACACAGATGGACTTGGAGGGTATTACGCTAAGTTAAACGTCAGACAGAAAGACAAATGGTCTGATATCACTTATACGTGGAATCTAAAAAAGACAACAAACTAGTGAATACAACAGAAAAGCAGACTCACAGATATAGACAACATACTAGTGGTTACCAATAGGGAAAGGGAAAAGGGGAGGGGCAATATAGGGGTAGAGGATTAAGAGGAACAAACTATTATGTATAAATAAGCTACAATGATATATTGTACAACACAGGGGATATAAGCCAATATTTTAGAATAACTATAAATGGAGTATAACCTTTAAAAATTATAAACAACTATATTGTATACCTGTAATATACAATATTGTACATCAACGATTCTTCAATAAAAAAGAGTTCCATAAGATTGTATATCATTAAGCTAACATTTACTGATGAGGATAAGCCAGGCACAAGATCAGGTTATCACTGGTCTAATATTTACTGATGGGCACATGTATGCTCAGAGAGATTACTAAAAGCAGCCTAAATTTATACAGTTTATAATGGAAGACCTGAATTTACTCCATCTCTTTCTTATTTAAGTATGAGGGAGCCTTAACCAAACTTACAGAGATACTAAGTTGTGGTGACAAATAGAAGCTGTAGGAAAAGCCAAAAAAGAAATACAGATTTTTTAAAAATACAATGAACTGAAAATAAACAACTAAAATAAACTGAAACACTAAACAAACTAAAAAAAACAAAAACAAAAATCTAGTGCAAGAGTGGAAAAGCCAATGCAAATGATGTTCAAGTAGGTATCCTCCAAGACAGAAGTGTTTGTACATCTGCAAAAAAACCCATAGGAATATGCTTACTTCCACAGAGAAAGTTTGCTCCTACGATTTTTCTTCTTAGCCACTTCAGTCTCTAGTTTTCAGTTTTCGCTAAAGACACAGAAACACAGAAAATTTTCTTTTTGCAAAGAAAAACAACATGCAAGGCAGTTGACAATGGCCTTAGACTCTAGCACACAATACAGTGTGCTGAGGTGAACAGGAAAGGACATGTGTCCTCATCTGGTAGGCTCCACTGTTACCAGTGCTTCATATTTTTCAAGAGAAGGGGTGGAAGAGATACCCGAGAGGAAAGGAAAGAAATCTCTGAGTTGCTCTAACTTAGAGAAATCGAAGTCAACATTTATTGCTATTTGACATAGAAGCATGTTACCCTATAATTAAGTGCAGTATTGATGTCTACAGCTCTATATTACACATTTCCATGTACAAGGTAGAATATCATAAAATACAATTTAGAATAATCATATAAAATAATAAAAATACTTTAACATGTTCACATTGAAAAAAGAATATATAACAGTTACATACATACAGATAACAATCTCCAGAGCTCCAAAATATATGAAGCAAACATTGACAGAATTCAATGGAGAAGTAGACAGCTGTACCATAAAAGTTACAGATTTCAAGTTTTGCTGAAAATATCAACAAAACTGACAAAAATGTAGCTGGTTGATTAATGAAGAGAGAGGAGACTCCACTTACTAAATCAGAAATGAAACTGGGGACTACTGATTGGAGAGAAGTAAAAGGTGCTATAACAGAATAGTATGAACTACTGTATGCACACAAAAGGGATAAAGATATGAAATGGAGATATTCTTAGAAAGAAACTATCTAAAGAGAATGAATCATGAAGAAATAGAAAGCCTAAATAAGTCTATTCCTAGTAATGCAACTGAATCAGTAACCAAAAACCAGCCAGCAATAAAAACACCCAGGACAAGGTGGTGTCACTACTGAATTCTACCAAACATTTAAAGAATTAAAATCCATCCTTCTCCTAGTCTTTTGAGGAATCTCCATACTGTTTTCCACAATGGCTTTCCCTGCTTCCCTCTCCCACTCTTAATGATTTAGATGTCTTCTTTTACAATTTTATGTTTATTCTTTTTGTAATTCATGGCAGTTATGGGACCCAGGAATCCCTCTCCTGGGCATAAATCCAGAAGGAACCCTACTTCAAAATGACACCTGCACCCCAACGTTCATAGCAGCACTATTTACAATAGACAAGACATGGAAACAGCCTAAATGCCCATCAACAGATGACTGAGTAAAGAAGATGTGGTATATTTATACGATGGAATACTATTCAGCCATAAAAACTGACAACATAACGCCATTTGCAGGAACATGGATGTTCCTGGAGAATGTCATTCTAAGTGAAGTAAGCCAGAAAGAGAAAGAAAAATACCATATGAGATTGCTCACATGAGAAATCTAAAAACAAAACAAAACAAAACAGAAATACAAAACAGAAACAGACTCATAGACATAGAATACAAACTTGTGGTTGCCAGGGGGGCAGGGGGTGGGATTTTAAAATACAGAATAGATAAACAAGATTATACTGTATAGCACAGTGAAATATAAACAAGATCTTGTGGTAGCTCATAGTGAAAAAAAATGTGACAATGAATATATATATATGTTCAAGTATAACTGAAAAATTGTGCTCTACACTAGAATTTGACACAACATTGTAAAATGACTATTACTTAATAAAAAATGTTAAAAAAAAAGAGAAATTGCAATTAATCTGTTAAAGATCTAAGCAAGGCTATTTAAATAGTGATTTTGAATTTTTAAGGCTATTCTAACAACGTGACTTATTCTGGGATGGGTGATTATTGTGTATTTACATCATGCCTCAGGCATGAAATGTTTTTAATAAATTTTATCTGCTGATCAAGGAAAAAAAATCCATCCTTCTCAAGCTCATCAAAAAAATCCGAAGAAACAGAATATTTCCTACCTTATTCTCATGGCCAACATTACCCTGATACCAAAGTCAGACAAAGACACTACATAGAAAAGAAAACTACAGGCCAATATCCTTTATGAATATCGATGCCAAAATCCTCAACAAAAATCAGCAAACTAAATTCAACAGAATTTAATATCCTTTTAATAAGGATGATACACTATGACTAGGTGAGATTTATTCCTGGAATGCAAGGATAATTCAACAGACAAAAATCAATTAATGTAACGATGGAGGAAAAACACGTAATGTAAGAATTTGACCACTACAACACCATTTCATGATTTTTAAAACCCAACAAACCTGGAATACAAATACTCTCTCTCAACATGCTAAAAGCTATGTATGAAAAACCCACATTTAACATCATGCTCAGTGGTGAAGGACTGAAATCTCATCCCCTAAGATCAGGAACAAGGCCACTTTCACTCCCTCAATTCAATGTAATAGCCAGAGAAATTAGATAAGAGAAAGAAAAAAAGCATGCAAATTGGCAAAGAATTCTTACCTGCGTAGATACTGACTAGATTTTGAACACAAACAACTCAGCTTTATAAACATGTGGTGCTATTTGAATTTAAAAGTTTAACTATACTTTGAGCATCATCTGATGAGCTCATTGCCCTCCACATTGTGCTAACCTGTTTAAAATTTTTTTAGGTGTTACAAACTTTGGATCACAAAATACAACAAAACACAGAATACCATAAGTCCATCATAAAGATACAAATGTTTGCATACAAACATGTGTAACCTATCCATTTTTCCTGAGGTTGTGAAATTCTAGTGGTTTTCCCTGTCTTTTAGTTGTGTGTGTGTGTGTGTGTGTGTGTGTGTGTGTGTGTGTGTGTTCTGCCATCTCTAGAGATACTAAGTACAATTTCTAATTAAAATATTCAGATAGCAGGTAACAGTTTACCAATCGCCTAGGGAAGTCAAGGCAAAACAAGAAATTGATAGAAAATGATAGGGTCTGATTACCTACCACTGTAAGAAGACCTTCCAATCCAGTGCTCTCCTAAGACTTAAAAGGCAACCCTGGAGGTCCATGTGTTTTCTTAATCCTTGTCAGGATCTCTAGAGAGCAGATGTTCCCTCCGACCTTAAGAGTCCAGTCCTCTACAATAATGAAGAAAATCGTGTAAACTTTAAACATTATTGTACAAACCTAAAGTGATATTTTGGAAATTGGAAATTTGGAAAGCTGCCTGGAGCCAGGGAGGGAGACTATTCTGAAGTGGCAGCTGCAGTCACTAGAAAAAGGCTGCAACTTTAGAGCAGGAGAAACCAGGTTCAGGTTGCCAAGCCTGTTTTCATTTCACCTGCTAGGAGCTGGCTGCTGCTGAGTTAGCTCTCTAGCCAAAGCCCTGCCCAGGGGATAAACGATGAAAAGGGAAAGTTATGTGACGTCAAATTCCTAGAAACTGGAATGATTATGTGTGAGAAACGCCAGAAGAGAATCTCCAACATCCAGGAAAAGCTGCTACTAGGATCTGACTGAAGCCCCTGCAGGTGAGAACTGTTGCCCTTGCTGGTCCACACCTCCCACTGGTTGCTGTCTGGCAGCCGACCAACTGGAATGGCAACCTGCACAGCCCAGCTCAAGACCTCAAGAGCCTGCGCTCAGCCCCACCCTGCTGATACAGATGGAAGTAATCTATCAATTGACCTGAGAGTCAAAAGTACCACCAGGCAAGCACTAAGACAATCGTGGGATGAGTCCAGAGGGGGACTTGGTGGGGGAAGCAGAAGTTGGTAATGCAGTACTTCAAATTGCCCAACTCTATGTAAGCAAAGTTTGGACATGAGGACACTTACTGATTCTGCTTCATCTTTAATTACACTAAGGCAGTGGTTACCTTTGGTCTATGTAAAATGCTATAATTTTCCTGATTCTGCTTGACATGAATATTTCTCTACACCTCCCATGTTCCCCACCCCTTTTTTTTTAATTTAACAGAAATCTCTTCATCCTCCATGAAACATGCAGAAACATTCAGGGACCTTAAATGTAATGTCAGAAAACATTCCTCATTTGCCACAGGAGCTGAAGACAACATTGTCTGAAAGGCACTCCTCTTTGAGGGAGGTACTACTTTCCTTTTCCAAAAGTAAAACGAAGCTATCAATATAATAACCTTATGTTGTTGGAAAAGGTTGTACAAAATATTTTCTTAAAATATGCACAATATAGAGTACTTGTTGATTTCCCACCTATCTTCATGTATATTCTCAATGATGCATTTACCAGTGTCCAAATCAGTCACCAGTGAATATTAGAATATGAGAAATTATTAGTGTTTACATTTTTCAAGTGTTCTATAACGATACTGTCTTTCCACATCATGCTTTCTCTCAAAAAGTAATCCTGTTTCTGCTGAAAAAAAAAGTCTTTGTCTTTTTTCTTATTGGTATCATTGCATCACATTACTTGCTTTTGAATCTCATTAACTTTATAATGATTTTAAAAGCTTTATTATTTTTAACTGACATAATAACTCATTTTATACACACCTAATACCAGGCGCATACAAAAGTAACAAAAAATTTAATCAACCTTGTCAATACAGGCCATATGAACATTAAACCACAAAACTTGCAGTTTTCTACTTGAGCCATAGCAGTTTTTTGTTGTTGCTTAAATAATATTTGAATACAGCCACACTCAACACCAAATACATTTGGATTTTTGTGCCCACACAAATTCAGTTGTTTTTCAAGTCAGAGTGCTTTCATGCTTCTAAGAGATTCAAGTAAATATTTTTAAGTGGCATAAATGAAGTCATATAGGAATAAATAAGTCAATGTTTTTTCTTAAAAACCAGCTAGACTGGTAAAGGAACATATTCAGGTTCACCACTTTAGAATTTACAGAACATTTATGTAAGCAAAATAACCTGTGATATGATATGAACACTTGTTAGAATGGTAAACCAGCATGGTATCATCTGAGCATTTAGTCAGTTTCTTCAACCTATATGTCTAAACATTTTTAGAAGATGTACTTATAACAAGCTAATCTCCTCCATCAAATGCTTGAAGATGAAGAAATACAGGAGATGAAGACAGCAATTCTTATACTGCAAATCCTTAGACATGGCTAATCATAACCATACCTCTGAGGTTCATTATATCCTCCCCAAGGCCATTTCCTAAAGGGTTTACTCTTTTTGAGGAAGCAGAGACCAACACAATGCAACCCTTCAGGGAGAAAGTCAATATTTTTCAAGAGTTACACTTTCATTATGAAATCTTTGTTGTTGATATTAAAACTTCATTCATACCTTATTCATTGCTGTCAATTCCACAACTCCATTTGCTATGGGGTCCCCTCCACACCCCATTAGTTCTCAGGTCATACTTAACTGATAACATTGAAGTCTTTCACCACCATCCAGTGACTCAGTTTCTTTCATCTTCCTGTACATACCACTACTCCCTAGCCTATCTTCTCCTCTTTAGATGGAAAAGTACCCCCAAAATGTAACCTCTGTATATGCCTATGTAAGTTATGACCAATGCCTTTCTTCCGTCTAAATTCTGTCACTGAGTGGGGACTTTATCATCAACCAGTATTCTAATGGAACTGCCCCATTAAGCTGTGCTGGAAACCCAGGGTCTTAGCACCACAGCATTAAGTCCCCAGGACTCATAGTTTTCAGTGGCTCCCACCACAACATCCAGTATCCTGGCCTATGTGATCTACACAGTGCTTGCCCTTGCTTGGGGTCAGCAGAACTTTGACAAGCAAACTTGTTTCTCTGCTCAGGGTCCTTTTTCTCCAGGTATACCATACAGACATCCCTTCCGAGGTCTTCCCTTCTCCAGGTCATTGCCACTGAGCATTGCACAACAATAATCTGTTATTTCAGGACGCCAGGCCTTCAACCTCTTTTCAGTATAGGAAATCAATCAACTTCCCCCCCGCTTCCCTCTCCCAGCCTCCCTCCCTCCTCCTCTTTCTCCCTCTCTCTCCCCACTCCATCTCTGTCTCTCTCTTACTTGCCCATTGGGGACACCTGCATAATTTGGGGCTGACTCAGGTATTTAGGGGTCATGGGAGGAGCAACTTTAAGCAGCTTCTGTTTTCTGCCTTGCAAGAGTCCATTAGGTATTGAAACACTTAGGCTCTGGATACCTGGTTTAAATTTCTGGGGATGCCAGATGGAAAAATAAAGGGAGCAAATACAGTGTCTCAATTAACTATCTTGCCACACACTTTGACCTTGTACATTACCAACCTTTCATTCTGCAGAGAAATCTTCCTCTGTTTCTAATGTTTTTAAATAAACAAATAAAACTGTCTTTGTATCAGCCCTTCCTATAGAACGACTTCTACTTCTTCACTTCTCATTCCCCCTGGGACCCACTATGAACTGTTCCCTATCTGCCTCTTAACCTGGTAAATTTCACACTGGCCCCTAATCTCAAAATTCAATCTTAATTATCTTCTCTTTTACTTCTGTTTGATATTTGACTCCACTGATGATCCTCCTGTTAAAACTCTCTTCCCTTTTTGCTTTTCTGAAATGACATCATTCTTATTGCATCCTCTCTAATTCTTATCTTCTTTTCTCCTTCTTCAACTCTTTTCTTGATCCTTGCCCCATGAAATTTCCTCTTCTTTCCTGCCTTCAAACTCTATATCCTGTCCATCAGTCAGAGAGTTGATTAAATTTTATTTCTTTAACTCACAACTCTTTCCTTTTGACTTCAAAATCTGGATTTCCAGTCCAGATATCTTTGCATACTTCCAGCCCCATATTTCCATTTGTTGTACTATGGCAATTCCTCTTGAATCTTTCACAGTTATCTGAAACCCATCATATCTAAAGATTTACTGTAGGATTAAATTCCTGTCATAATTTTCCTTGATGTCATCAGCATTTCATTCTCTACAACTCAAAGCCCTGGTCTTCTTAAATTCTTCTCTTTCTCTCCCACCTCTTCCTTACATGCAACAAGTCACCAAATCCTATGATGCTTCATTTAAAAATTACTTTTATAGGTCCTTTTTGTTTATTCCCAGTCCTTCCATCCTACTGCTGGCTCTTTACAATTCATGGATCAAAAATGTGGAATTCTATTTGGTTTCTCCACTTTCAGTTCTTCTACCCCACATCTGTACTTAACATACCCCTGTTTTTCTTGCATAAATGAACTTACCATTTATAAATACTCAAAAGTGGTTTATTGGGTAGCTCCAGCTTTAAGACAGTGTTTTGTAATAAGGTAGCTAGAACATGATACGATTTAATAAGTCAGGAATTCATTCAATAATGACAGCAACTAATTCCATTCAAAAGAAGTCATTTCCACTAATAACTTGTTCAATTCAATAAATTTGTTGAATCTTGATAATAAGAGTAATAAGTATTATTAGTAGTTAAGAACATGTTCATGAATTCAATAAATGTTTACAAACGGTCTGTTTAGGAGGTACTCTCCTAGGCACTGGATAATAAATACAAAACAAAAATAGTTCTAATCCTCAGTGAATGTACAACTAGTAGATAAATACTCTACTAAGTAAAACATCATATGATTTTTTTAAAATTCACCATAGTGAAATAAAGAATAATTATGATGTAAGTATGAAATACAGTATAAAGGAACACGCAGTCAGTTCTCAGTTTATTCATTCATTCACCAAATATGATTGTTTTATTACTGATTATATTTACATTAAATTATTATTGAGAACTTAGTATGTGCCAGTCACTATTCAAGGCAAAGATGATATCAAAGTAAACAAAATAAACAAAAGTCCCAGCCTGCATGGAGCTTACATTCTGGTAGGAGGAGACAAAACTATAGAGAAGTAAAATACATAGTATTTCAGTCTGTATGTATGGTATGGTGAAGTACAAAGCAGAGCAACAGTACAGAGAGCACAAAGAGAAAGGGAATAAAAATTTGCTGACATTTGACATATTTTGATTGAAAGGTTATTTTTTTGCTTTTCTTTTTTAAATCTTCCTCTCAGTTTAACAAATATTTTCCTTTCTCATACGGTTTCCCAGATAAAGTTCTGCCTAACACTCATGGCCACTATAGTTTGGACATTAGTCTTTTTTCAAGGAAGCTGATGAAATTGTGCTATTCAAACTGCCAGTCTTTTTAAAAATCTGACTGACAGTTAATTTAACAGCAAGTATGGATGATACTGGGAAGCAGAGCAAAGCTGAAGAAACAGAAAATAGAGAAAAAGACATAGAGACAGAAGGCAGAAGGGAGGAGAAAAAATAACGTTGTAAAGGGAAGCAGTGAGACTATCACTAACAACTGTTGGCACCTCTCTGAGGCTTTGCCATCCTGAAGTTGACTACTCCTAAGACAGCCCCTGACTGCCTCCTTGTGGCTGATAGGACATCCTTCAGCGCCAGCACACTAATACACAGACCTGAGACTTTTAAAAACAATTTTATAAAACATGGGCTAATTAATAAACTTTTAATTAACTAATACAGCTCAATGATGTCTTTCCTCAAAATTTCTTGCTTATGGAGAGGGTCTGTGTATATTTTGTTTTTTAAACTCTAGGCTTAGAGTTTCTTGGAGATACACAATCTTGATTTTCACAATTTACCTGTGATATATGGAGATGACTGCCTCTATTCTTATCAGTAGGCAGTAGGGACCTATAATATAAGATTTCTTCATAACCATTTTTAAAACTAAACAAATTTTTTAAAGTTTTAGATTTAGAGAAAAGTAGTACAGAGTTCCTAAGCACCTAACTTAGTATACTCTACAATTAACATCTTACATTACCATGGTACATTTGTCACAACTAAGAAACTAACGTTGGTACATCCAAACTTCATTAGATTTCCTCTAATGTCCTTTTTCTGTCCAAGAATCCCATCCAGATGCCACATGACATTTAGTCTTCTTGTCTCATTAGCCTCCTCTGGCCTGTGACAGTTTTTCAGGCTTTCCTTGTTTTTGATGACCTTGACAGCTTTGAGGAGTACTGGTCAGGTATTTTGTAAAACAGCCCTCAGTTTCAGTCTGTCTCGTGGTTACATCGAGGTTATGGGTTTGGGAGTGGAAGACCACAGAAATGAAGTGCCCTTCTCACCAAATTACATCAAGGATACATGCTATCAGCGTGTCTTATCAGCAATGATGTTAACCTTGCTCACTTAGACAGTGTTTGCCAGGTTTCTCCACTGTAAAGTTACTTTCCCCTTCCTCCTCCTGCATTTTCATACTGTACTCCTTCTTAGAAGCAACTAACTAAGTGAAACCCACCATCAAAGGGGTGGGAATTAAGCTCTATCTCCTCGAAGTGAGGCTGGGAAATATTTATAGAGATGATTTGGAATTCTTCTGTACAGGATATTTTTCTCTTCCATTCATAATAGTATGGACTCATAGATATTCATTTTATACTTTGCACTGTAATCCAATATTATGTTATATGTTTTTGTACTCAAATTGTTCCAACTTTGTCCATTGGGTACTCCTTTAGGTTGGCTCCTATGTCTCGTTGACATAGTCCATATATATAGTTTTGAGCATTTCCTTGCTGTCCAGCACTACAAGATGCTCTAGGCTCATTTTGTGTATTTTCTGTCCCAGTCTTGGTCAGCCATTTCTCCAAGCAGCCCTGCTTCCTCTTATTGGAGAGTAGTCTTAGAAACCAAACTGTGGATGCTGGGTGTGCTCATTGCTACAAGGGTGTTGTCGCCACTCTGTCCACTAGTGGACAGAGCAAGGAAATACGTGTACTTACACTAACCCACGTATCATGCATACCTATAATTTTTACTTTATTCATCTGTATCTACATTAAGCTATACATGAATTCATACTGATGTCACTAACTCTAACCCAATACTACATGGTTCATTCTACTCTTTTCCCTGTGTTGTGTGTGTGTGTGTGTGTGTGTGTGTGTGTGTGTGTATGTGTGTAATTTTCCTCTATTATAGTTAGAAACCCTGCTCCCACCCATCTGCCTTCAATTTCTTCATCTCCAGTATCCATATAAAGCAATTTCAGAATTGTAACCTGTATTCGGAGAGAAATACCTTCAACATCTAGAGTATAGTGTTTATGTACAGTTCCTTTTGTCTTTAGCGTCACAATTTCCAGTCAAAACACCATTTTTCAAAGTTAGGTCAATTCCTTATCTTTCACCCACTTTAGTGATGTTATAGCATACATTTATAATACAATTAGGCTGTCATCACAGTCCACATTCCATCCTCTGGATCCTCTGACCTTCTGGCTGGTTTGTAAAGTTTGTATACACTAAGGTTCACTCTTTGTGGTATACAGTTTTATCGGTTTTCACAAATCCAGAGTGTCATGTAACCACCATGACAGCATCACCAGATTAGTTCCACCACTCTTAAAAAGACCCCTGTCCACAATATTTTAAGAGTTCCCAGAGGATCAGTTTTCAGATTGATATTTCAGCTTGATCTTTGGTGACAAAAACCATTGCTCCTGAGTTCTTTCATCTCAGGTACATGTTCTGTATCCTGGCTGCACATTGTAATTACTTGGAAAAGTACTGATGATGGTCCTACCTTCAGATCCTGGTTTAATTGGTCTGGGGTGTGGACATGGGCATTGAGACTTTGAAAAGCTCCTAGATGCTCACAATATGCAGCCAAGGTTTCAATCTTGGCCTCATATGTGCCTTGATTCAATCTAGCTGTCTTTTAATAATGACATAAATGATTTATTGCTGCATCTATTTAACTTGGGGGATATTATGAACTATCATGTAAACATTCTGAATAAGTTATGTGGTAAGGGAGAATTTCACATGCTCAATAATCATGTATGCAAAAACACTATTTTTTTTTTGCTCTCTAACTCAAAATGAACTTCAGTTTCCATTGATGAGGGCAAATTTAATTTTGACAAATCAAAGTGACTCAATTTCCTCTAGTTTAAAGCTGATTTCTTAGTAGATAAAGGCTTGAATTCAGCTTGGTTCCGTCCCCTTCTCTGTCCAGTTTTTCCTAGAACCAATACAGATTTGGGTCCAGGTGATTTCAGGTGGCACTGGCATTGGGGAAGCCACATCTGATTGGAGGGGGCTTTTCTGCAGTTGTTTATTTTATCACCCTGAGCTGTGCCAGGTGATTTGCTCTGCAGGTATCTGACCATCGTCTAGGTCATCACCTTTGCACTCAGGGGAGCTGCTGCTCCCTTGAGATCCAGCCACATTTCCTGCCCAGGCCTTGGCTTATAGTCTTTACCCAAGTGTCTGTTATGGCATCCCTGGGTCCTAGGCTTTGGAGACTCCCTAGTAAGCCACTTGCTTTCAATTATCAGCTACTTTCTGTGCCCCTCCCCAGGTTGACACGAGAACCTCGCAGACTACCTCCACACCCCTCAGCAGCTGAGGGGTACTGAGATGGCTTCTCTTAGTCCTTCTATAGGCCTAGATCTGCCCTGCAGCCATTTCTTCTCTATTTTAGATGCCCCTTCCCAGAATTCTCGACAGGAGGCAGGACTGCAAGTGCTCTCTGTCTGGGGATTCTCAAACTCAAAGTCCATCACATCCTCTGGAGCTTCAACCTCCAAGGGGCCAAGAGACCTTTCTCCTCTTCCAGTCCCTTCCCACAGTAGAGAAAAGGCAGGCAGGCAAAACTGAGTTCCATTATTAGTCAGCCCTCCCCACCTGTGCTTTATATGCTTGCTACCTTCTAGGTTTTGCTAATGATACACAGTGCCCAGATTTGAGAATTTAAAAAGAAAACAACTTTTCTCTCTCAAGAATGTAACTCTTTCAAAATAGTGAGTGTGGGCTTTGAGACTGTTGCTTCTCCTACGCATTTTCTGAAAATCCATTCAGAAATTTACTCTCGAATTATTAGAGCAGGTAGGTAGATAGATATGAGCAGAGAAAGGGGGACACAGGCCAAATGGCAGGAAACCATACATCTTGTGAGCAATGAGGTCTCTGGGCAGATCAACCCCTCGATTGATAAGAAACCATACATTTTGGGTTGACAAGTGTCCTGGAGACAAAGAAAAGCCGGACAAGACAGGAATCTCCACCATCAGAACGTAACCCTTCATCATCATACCCTCATCTGAATGTAACCTTTTGCTCATTATGCCCTCATCCAACTTCCTGATCAAGACTAAATAAGGACATTAAAAAAAAAAAAATCCTTCCTACCCTCAGGAAGGTGGAGCTGGGATGAAGATCAGGAAAGACAACCCCAAGACCCTCCCCACCAATGAATATTCTGCCCATTCATTTTTACACCCACATAACCAGCTTGCCAAAGAAATTCGGGGCAGCTATCCACCTGGGTTTTCCCGCTCTCCCCTTGAGAGCATACCATCTATCACTTAATAAATCCTTGCTTTGCTTTCTTGACCTCCAGGTCTTGTTTCTGAATTCTTTCTGAGATGAGACAAGAACCTGCTTCCCGATTACACTATGATCTGGACTGTATTTGCTTTCTATTCTAAGGCAGTGAAAGGCAGTGACTAAACCGGTGAAGGACTTGAGGCAACAAGAAAAATATGGCAAAGCAAAATGTCTATTGATGTCTCGAAATACCATCATAGCACAATGTGATATGGACCTGATATTTCAAATGAGCTTCAGTTTGGAGTTGGATGGATTTGGAAAGCAAAATAATTTTAATGCAAATGGTAATGAAGGCTAATAAAATGTATTTGTATTTAAAGGCACATAGATCTTTTCTCACATGTCATATGGTAAGCTGAACATATATTTTAGGCTTGAATAAAGGCTCCAGACTAGATGCATTCAAGACCTCAGGATGCAGAAGAAGAATATCACATCTATTCTGTATATATTCCAGAAGGACTTCAGTGAAGAGTCCCTTGAGGGTGAAAAGAAAAAAAAAGATTCAAAGCCACTGAAGAATGAAAATCTACTGGAAAAGACGGTTACTAACTGTACTGGGATTCAAAAGATGAGTAATTACACTGTCCTTTGTTTTGTTCTCAGCTGGAAAGGCAGCTAATGATGCAGAATGAAATGAGAGAAAGACAGATGGCGATGCAGATTGCTTGGTCACGGGAATTCCTCAAATATTTTGGAACATTTTTTGGCATTGCAGCAATCTCTTTAACAGCTGGGTATGTTTGCTGTTTACTTTAAAACTTTCTTAAATCATTTACTTGTTTTTGTCTTTGCCATTATCTTATTATTAAGTTGGCCAAGATAGGACTTTGATCCAAAGAACATATGTATGTAAACAAAGTAACCCTTAAAGCTTAGTCCTTGGCAGTAACTCTGTAGAACCAGGGTAGTAATAGTTAATTCTGCCTTCAGTTTCTTAGATTTCTTCTGTCCTTTTCTCCATTCTATAAGTTAGAGAGAGGACTTATTTAACACCACGATAGAAAGAGGTCTCTACAGATTTACCTCCACAGCCCCTAAGGGATAGATATCAATATTTAACCACTTTTAAAATGAGTAATCTGAGACTCAACATCAACGAAAGATAAACAAAACATATTTCTCATTCTACTTGATTCATTTCTAGTTGGTTAGTTTTACCTTCTTTTGAATTTTTAGGTTTTAAGTATTAAAATTTTTTTTCTCCTTTTGCCTCTCTTGTGCTCCCTCATTCTTCAGAGACAGCCAGCACTCTGTCTACTTTAATCTGAGCACCCATCCCCAACACCTCATGGCATGTCTTTTGACTGGTGAAATAACCTACACTCTATGCAGTATGTATCTCTCTAAATAAATCTACCTTTACTCAACTGTGACTCACTCTTGAATTCTCTCCTGCGTGAAACCAAGGACCCCCACTTGGCGGGGCACATCCCAGGGACTCAGCCGAGACCTGGAACACAGCACTCCTCATGTCCCACATTCGTTTTTCCTGTATTATCTCCCTGGCGCCAAACGTGGGGCATTTAATTAAAGAAACAGGGCTTAAAGGGCATAATCTCGATCTGCCTATTGGGCTATGGCTCCCCTCCCTTCGGAGGGTGGCAGGGGGTTTCTCCCATGCCATGCAGATTGAAGCAGCCCTTAGGTGGCAGCTGATGCTCCCTGCAAGATCTGGCAGAGACCAGCTCTCTAGCCACGGAGTTCACCACACCCAAGGCTTTTCTCTCCTCAATATTTTCTCATTCTCCTCTAACGCTCTTTGTCTTCGGACTGGAGAAGATCTACCAACAGGACCACTCAGACATCCAAATTAAGACCACATGGCAAGTAACTGGCAAACTGATTGGGTGAGCCTCCCCTCTGTGGCTCCTCAAGCCCAGTTCCACTTCTCTACAAGGTCTTAGTCTCAGTCCGATTCCAAGACACCGGAACTGTGAAAGTGGCCCCAAATTATGGGACTCTGGGAATTTCCCTTTTAAAAATCTGTGGCCCCAGCGCTCCCCAAGTGCCCTCAGGATGTATGGCCTCATTGCATTCCATAGGCGGGAGTTGCGGGAGCGCACTCCCTCAGTGGGCCTACAAATCTCTGGTATAGGAAGCATTGTGGCTATAGCATTCCCTTTTTGTCCTGGATTTCTACCTTTCAATGCTATCTATTTCCTTTCTTTCGCAGAAGGTGATCTGTTATTTGACTCAGGACCTAGGTCTCCTCCTTCCCTCTAAAGGATTTAGACTCTAGTCACCTTTTCTCCTGCTGGCCCTTGCTCCTTTCCTTGACTAGTCCAAAGGAGTCACCTCAGGCTCATGGACAGGACTTCCTAAGCAAAATGTGGACAACTACAAGTATTCCAAAGGACTCCCCATTAGGATGCATATTAATTAATTGGGAATAGTTTAAACAAGATAGTTTGAGAAAAAAGGAATTAATTTTCCTTTATAATACTACACAAACTAGGAGACCAAGAGGTCTGGCAAAAAAAAAAGGATCATTAAATTACAATACCATCCTATAGTTAGACCTATTTTGTAAAAGAGGAGGTAAATGCAGGGAAATCCAATAAGTCCAAACATTCTTGATCCTATACCAAGACCCAGGTCTAAGAAGCTACTACCAGGTATGCCTGGCTCGTGTCCCCTCAAAGCGCCTCCTCCCACAGAAGCTTGATGTTTTAGATGATCCCCCTTATGGGTCCAGCTCCCCATGGTCCACAGCCAGGAACTCCTACTTCCCCCAGCTCTGAGGGGGAACAGTCTTCCCCACCATCTTCCTCACCAGAGGAAAGTCCTTCTAGTATTACTCAAAGTGGGGCTACCTACCAACCTCCTACTACCAAACTCTGCCCCTTAAGGGAAGTGCCAGCAGATGTTAGAGGAACAATCAGGGTTCACATCCCCTTTTCTATGGCTGATTTGGCTACTTGCAAGGAGAAATTTGGACATTTCTCTGAAGACTCCAGTAGGTTTCACGGAGGAATCTGCCAGGCTGACAATGGCCTATGAGCTTACCTGAGGGGACCTACAAGTCCTCCTCTCAACCTGTTGCACTTTCGAGTAAAAAAGCCAGATCCTCAGTGCACCCCAGGCATATGCTGACGAATTGGCTGCCCACAATCAGGGACATATAATCTACCCTACCAGGGGGAATGCAATTTCTGACCAAGATCCCCTCTGGAACTACCAACAGGGAGGTAGAGGGCTTGAACACAGAAACTATATGGTAACTTGCCTCATAGAGGGGATTACAATGTATGTTGTTAAGCCATTCAACTATGAAAAAGTCAGAGAAGTAACACAGGGAAAAGACAAGAATCCTGCCAGCTTCCAGGGCCACTTAGTGGAGGTGTTTAAAAAGTATATTAATATTAATCCCAAGACCCCTGAGAAGGAAGTCCTGGTAAATATCCATTTTACCACTCAGTCAGTCCCAGAAGTTAGGAAAAAATTATAAAAGACAGCTATGGGACCCCAGACTCTCATGAATATGCTCATGGATCTGGCATTTGGAGTATTTAACAATAGAGACAGGGTTGAAGAGGCAAGAAAGATTCAGGGACAACAGTGAAAAGCACAATTCTTAGCGGCAGCCCTAACCCCTGCACCATCTCAGGGTTACTCTCACTTGCAAAGACCCATGGCAAGGTCAGGACCCAGGACATCTGGATCAGAGCTACTGTCTTGCTGACAAGGGACCTGCTTTAACTGCAGCCAGGGGAGCCACTGGAAGCATGAGTGTCCCATGTATGGGAAAAGTCCACCAGGACCCTGCTCAATATACAAACAAAAAGGTCAACTGGAAACAGGACTGCCCCTAGTCATGAAGGAGGCTTGAGGCTCCCAAACCAATCATGACCAAGAGGACAAAAGACTGACAGGGCCTAAGACCCTCCCTGGCTCCCACAGGACATCCGGTCATTTCTTCGAAGAAATCTCAGGTAATCCTTGACTTGGCAGGCAGGGAAGTTATTTTCTTGTTAAATACAGGGGCCGCCTACACTGCTAACTAATTTCCCTGGACCCTTGTCCTCCTAATCCTGTGTAACAATGGGGATCAATAGAAGGCCCCAAGACAAGCACTTGCTAGGAAATTTACTTTTGCACACCAGTTTCTGCTGGTGCCTGAGTGCCCCATCCCCTCCTTGGGAGTGGACTTGTTCACTAAATTCCAGGCAATCATTCAATTCAGAAACCTTTACGTGAAAGATATCCACCAAGAAAAATGACTATTCTTGGCTTTAGGAGCCTGCCTCAGTCCCGAGCCAGTCTCCTACCCCATATTGTTTCTCAAGTGAACCCTGCTGTCTGATAAACTAAGGTCCCTGACAGAGCTACTAATGTCAGGCTATCATTAGAAATGGGAACGTGTGAGGCTATAGGCAAGCCTCTTCAGATCAAAGGCCAAACCAAGGAGCCATAATGTAAAAAAACTTCTCAAACCCAAAAAGGATTCTCAAAAATGTTTGTAAATACAGTGCCAAATGGGAGGCCATTGGACTAAACTGACCATAGCTGATATTCGGAGCCAGATGAAAATTTTTAGGGAAGCCTTCTCCCCTAAGCTAAATGAGGAAACACAAAACTGTCTGTTTTACAAATCTAGTCTTTACAGGATAAGAGGTGTGGCTCCAGAAATAATACAAAACCCACCAATCCTTCTACCACACCCAAAACTTCCCCTACTTATGTTAAGAAATTGTAAGTATCAAAGAACCTTTTTTGGCTTTAAAGGAACAAAGCAACTTGCTTTTCTCCTCAAGCCTTTGAGATATAAATGTTTTACCTGGTCTTCTCCAGTAACCCCTATCTCACCATCTTTTTACAATACAAATTTCCAAAAAGGGGGAATAAATAATTTGAAACTTAACTTGTTAAGGACAAATAGAAATGTTGTCTCTTTTTATAGATATTAGTAAACAGGTTTAGCCATCTAGATAAGCTACTTTAATTTGTTCTATCTTCCAGAAACCCAATTTAAATCCAACCTCTTTAGTAACTGATGGGTTTTACATTGTTATATCTGGTTCATGGCTAAAATTTTTAAATGGAAACTATAAGGTCTCTATGTATTATATGTATGTCATAGATGTATGGTATTGGCAAAATTAAATTGTGAAAGAGCTCTATTTCATTGGCTTTAAAAAAAAATCAAGTGCTTATATAAATACTCAAAGATATAAAGGAAATTAGCCAAAATGAATTTCAGGTTCATGTTATCAAAAAAGTATTGAGTACTAGTACTGGTATTGAAAGCTAGCTTAAGCTGTTGGTCTAATTAATATAAACATGTCTTTAGAGTCATCAATGTTAAGTATAATACTTAAGTTGCACCTAGGCTTACTGAGGTCAAATAAGAATTTATTATACCAGTTACAAATTTGTCAACAAGGAAAGTAACTCATGTTAGAAAAAAAATTTTTCAAGAAAGAAAAGTAAACAAAATAAGAGCTTTTGGGTAAACTCTATAGGAGTTTTGTTTTGGAAATGCCTATCTAAAATTGTCTGTTCAGATTTTGGTAACTGAAACTTAAAACTAAGTTAAATTTTAAAAACTTACTATCTGTGTCATTTATAAAATATTCAAACATTATTTGCTGGGAAGGTCTAAGTTTACCTAACTTTGCCTTCTTAGGAGAAAAAACTAAAGCATAAGTTTTCCAATCAAAAATGCTGGTATGACAACCAATTCACAATTGCTTGCTTCTTGTTTTTTTCCAGAGATTTAAGGTTTTTAAGAGTTAAAATTATAATATATGTAATCAAAGCTACTAAAATAATAAAAAAAAATTTCAGTATGCTAAAAAAAGTAAGATGTGTGTTTTCAGTAAAAGGTTTGCAAAAAAGAAACACTAAAAAAAGTTTCATGCATAATTGGGATTTTAAATATTTTAACAAATTCTGAAAGTTCTTTGTAGGTCCAGCTAACCTTGAGATGCTTTAAAGAAACACTGAGGCATCTTACATATTAAATTAACTAGGATTATTTGGTACGTTAAGTTAAATATAATCAGTCATACTTCTCGTAATTGTAAATAAGTCTCTATCAATTACAGGTGTTTAACCATGCCTTTTAAGTCTTTTGTCGTTACACACAGTTAAACTGCTGTTACAAAGGTGCGTCATCTTTAAGAAGATTCATCAGAAGTCTGTGCAAACGGTGGGTTACAACAGTCCCACATCAGATGATGGCTATGCAAGGATTCCAGCCCATACCGCCCTTTGACGCAAAAACAGAAGGCTGCCCTGCCCCTGGGGCACCTAGATTAGGCATTCAGAGATTTTTACTCCCTGATAGGCAGGATCAACACCCCTTCAAAGCCTGGAAGTAGTTTCAGAAGATGCACTATCATTTCTCTGCAACCCCATAAGATTATGGGAGTAAAATCTTTGAGGGGGAAATGGGACAGGAAGGAAGGGGGCAGGGCACAGCCTTTTAAGGAATGACAGCAATTAACACCAAAATGGTGGAAGGTTCAACTCCCAGCAAGAAGGTGGGAGATTTGACTAAAATGGTGGGAGACCTTGAGCTCCATTATATGCTCGCTGTAATACATTAGCATGGTAAATGGCACTCCCATAGGCTGACCATAAAAGGTCAAAGGCTAGGCAGTGGCCCAGTCCCTGGGAATCCCAACTCCTTCTCCAGGGTAGTTGGAAATAGTACCCCTGACATGTTAGCATATGAAGCTACCAAGCTTATATAAACTAGCAACACCATGACTCCTGGCCACCTCTCTCACTCCCTCATCTTCAGAGACATCCAGCACTCTGTCTATGGAATGTGTATCTACTTTATCCTGAGCAGCAAACACCCACATCTCATGGCCTTTCTCTTGCATTCTCAAACAGCCTACACTCTATGCAATACCTGTCTCTGTAAATAAATCTACCTTTACTCAAAAATAAAAAAAAATAATAAATAATTTTTTTCCTAACAACAAAAAAAAAAGAAACAAAAGAAAACAAAAAACAAAGCATAGACCCTACCTAAGAAATGCACAATCTGCTGAGGGGTTAATGGTTAGGAAATCCTATTTCCATACAAGACGTAAATGAATTAAGTAGCTTCTGAAATGGAGGATATTCTTCCAAAAGGCAGGTAAACTTTTTTTTTCATCAAGTGTAGAGGTATGTATTTACAAGGAATTCCTTGATATTCATTCTTTTTGTTCTTGAATCAGAGCAATAAAAAGGAAGAAGCCAGCCTTCATCTTCCCTATTGTTCCATTAGGCTTTGTCCTTACCTACCAGTTTGACTTGGGCTATGGAACCCTTCTACAAAGAATGAAAGGTAAGTCTTTGGTAAACCAGAGTCTCTATTTCTGATTCATTTTCTGATTCAAGGATCCACTCCTTATGACCCCTTGACTTATGAAGATTCTGACAAGACTCTCCCTGAGCTTCCAATGACCAATATGTCTACTTCCTCTCACACAGTGGTGTGCTGGAGGCAGCTCATACCAGCTCACAAGAACCAACTGTCAAATTTTCAGGAATTTTGTAAGCATATTGTTAAATATAGTCATTATCAAAAATTACATTATATAAAATTAAAATTAAATAAAATTTTAAAATAATATTAAATTATATTAAAAATGATAAATACTCTGAATTTCAGTTTCTAATTATTTTACTATTATCTATCCTCTTAAGTTATATATATCTGTTTTCTTAAGTTATGTATATCTACTGTATCTATATGGTAAAAATACAGATACAATATACAGACACAATAAAATACAGATACAACTCTGAATTCAGTGACATCCCATTAAAATATCACCTTGAAGTTGGTCATGGTGAGAGTATTTACACCATGGGAATCTGCAAATGCCAAATCAAAGCTTGATTTATTATTTTGTTGACTGTCTAGACTAGGAGTTCAAAACTATGGGCTGGAGGCTGGCCACTTGCTTTGAAAATAAAGTTTTATTGGAACACAAACTTGTCCATTCATTTCTGAATGGAAATGTCTGTGGCTGCTTTCCCATATCCATGGCTGAGCCAAATCATTGCAACAGAAATGTAAGATCCTACAAGAATAAAATATTTGCTGTCTGGCCCTTTAAGGAACATTACCAACTGATGGTCTAACTTAAGAAAGTGATGAAGAAAATGTTAACAATGCTGATTATACTTTAAAGTGTGTCATGTCCATAGCCATTACATTGTGAATAGCATAGAAATTATGCTATTATGGTACATTACTGTCCTAACATTTAAAAACTGTTATCTGACGTAGCAAAGTTCATATCATTTTCAAACAAGTAAAGCTCCAACTTATGTCATTATTTCACTTTTATCCTACTCATTAACATAAATGAAAACACCAACCATCACTCATGTTAAAATTATACATTCTTATCAACTGCATCTATACGTTAGCTATGGATACAAGAGTTCAACAACAATCAATAAAAACATTCTAGAATCAATTTGCTAGATGGAATTAATGATAAATTACATTCTACATTTTATTATTCATAAATTGTATGCTACATATATTTCATATAAATAAAATTCATAATAAACTTACATACATTTTCATTCTTCTGAAAAGCTGGTTGGTAAGTATTCATCAATACTGTGCTGTTCTCACAGAACTCTGGATCTTATAGCTCTAGAAAATACCCCTGCAGCTACAGAAGCCATTCCTGTATCAGGAAGATACAGTTTCCCATTAGTCTAGGATATTCATGTCTTCCAAATTCCCACCACACTACACCTCTCATGAGGATCCCTATTTCCCTACTCCTCCAGCCTTCAACCCAGAGCATAGTGGAAACAGTACTTTCCCAAGCCTTCGTTTCTACCATCCTGTACTCTCCTGGGCTACAAGCCCATCACTATCCCTGAGGCCCTGTGGGGACCTGTGGGGTTTGGAATGCAAAAGGAGAAGGTGCAGACTCCTCTGCAGGTACTGGGAGTAGGGAGCAGAACGTCTCATTCCCAGGTCTAGGGAGATACAGGGTTTATATGTTCTTAAAAATTCTCACTTGAAAATGGAAGGACATTTTCCACATAGAAACTATATTACAATGTCCTTTGAGTGCCATATTGGTAAACCATTGGTTCAGCTATAATATGGGCTAAACAGTTTTTTGTTGATGGTCTGGAAGTTGATTTATAGCATTATTACTACGGGAAAACATATTCTGAGTTCTAAAACATGGATCTATAAATTAACTTTTGGAGTACAATCTCATTTTAAGTGGGACACTAACTGTACATAACTGATTTACTACTGTTAAAGCTCATTTCAATAACCTGCTCAGTTTCATCTTACTCATCTGCTTAAGAATTCATTAATCTGAGATCAACTATGTCTCACTGTTTATAAGGACATTAGAATTCTCAGTGCCTCATAAAAATTAATATGTAGCTTTAAGAAATTTCAACTCTATTACACAGCACTCACTTGACCATATTACTAATGGAGAACAAGTGTGTTTTATAAGAACATTGTGATTGTATATTTGCAAGGTAATTTCATTAAAGGTCCATCAGAGTCTACTGAATATAAAATTTTACACTTCCAAGGCATGTTGTGAGAACTTCCTGTTTAAAAAAACAACTTTAGAATCCACCAGGAAACTTATCATACTAAAAACTTCAGGCTATAATATTTAGCCCTCTTAACTAGTGATGACTCTGAGATACACACTTCCTATGTGACTGAATTTATTATCAGCCATTCTGAAAATACATACTAAGAATCTGTCGTATGGTAGTCACACTGACATGGAAACATCTAGTCTGTCATTAATAGCCTGCCTAATTACATATAATTTTATAGTGACTTTTAATTACTATTTAAGACTGACGGGAAGAAAAGCTGTTTGCAGATGGTTGTAATGCTGTCATAACTTGCCAATTATAGTCTCTCCTGTTGGGTCTGGAATATAAATTAAATTGTGTGCTAAAAGAGGAGGGCTTAAATAAAACAATTGCCTTCAACCCCAAGGAGAGTTTATGGAATGGCGACAACATATATTACAGTTTTTCAAAATCTTGCTCATTTGTCGTCCACAATAAAAGCTGGCAAATATCACCGGGCCCAAGAAATTACTAGCTCTTATTTGAAAGAGGACATGTTTATAAAAATGGGTATATGTATGTGTGTGTCTATGTATGTGGAGACAGACTAAAGCATATTTAATATTAGTTTGGGTATTTACAAATGGTTTTGAGTCAAAGATTAGCTTTTCTGAAAAATTAGACTTTTTAGTAAACTTTATTTTCTCTCATGTCACTTATATTAAGAGGCAAGACGAAGAATTATATGTGATTTCGCCACCCTAAACCCCTCCTAAGACAACTAATTCTTTACTTGGTATTTTTTCACTCCTACATTTTAGAATGCTGTCTTCTGTTAAATAAAGTCTCTGGCATCTGATTTCTCTCTCTAGGAAATTTCAGAATTCATGATTGCGTTTCCTTTGGGAAGTGCCTTCTGGGGACAATGGGTGAACTATTTAACTGTGAGATCTGGGGGCATGCCTCCACACACTGTTACAGCGTGTCCCTGGAACACAACAAGTAGGCCTTCTCACAATGCCGACGACGGCCCCTTTGTCACCTTGCACATTTCTCTACTTTATTTAAGGTGAAGCCGAGAACATACTGGAAACAGAAAAGAGTAAGCTGCAGCTGCCAAAAGGAATGATCACTTTTGAAAGCCTTGAAAAAGCAAGAAGGGAACAGAGTAAATTCTTCATAGACAAATGAAATTATGTTCACCCACCAAATCTCAAAACACACAATTGTTGACTTCAATCATGGCCTTTACAGTTTTTTACATGCTTGAGACTTTGATATAATGGATTTTATTTTAAAATAATAAAATGCAAGATGAGTTCTGTTAAACTATTTTAAAATAAAATTTATAACATTCAACACAAAATCAAGGAGGAACTCTAATCTTTCAGATTTCCTTTATATGTGTGTGTATTACAAATATCTAAATGTAAACTGAATAAACTCAATTGTTTTCAATTCATGGAACAAAAGTCCTGCTACTCATCACTTCTCTGTCACTCTCACTTTCCCCATCACATTAGGCTCCCATAGATACCCCTTCTATTTGGATTTGTGAATTCTGTCCTGTCTCCACATGACAGAAAACAACTAAAATTAATGATTAACGTGTATACTGAACTTACTGTGGCCAGACACTGTCTGATTGTTGGCACATATTCTGTAATGTTCCCAAAAATCCTATGAGGCAGGCATCATTTTGTAGATGTGGAAACTGAGGTACAGAGAGATGGAATTACTTCCCCAAGGTCATACATGGACAGGACAGGAACATGAATGTAAATGCTTTGGCTCCACTGTTTATGCTCTAAAAGGTCTTGAAAAACTTAGGTCTTAGTGCATTCTTGACACGCAAAGACAGTTGTGAAAGACAAAACGTGAAAACATCCAAAGAATGACACAGAACACAGTTGCTAGACAGGTGGGAAGAAGGGGAAGGTTGCTTAGGATGCCCGACATTTTATTTTCCCTCACCAAGAAACTTATATGCATAAAATAATTCTATTTATGTCCATTCCTATGATTACAAACTCTACATATTATATACTAATCCCAAGGATTTTTATTATTACTTACCATGTGTCACGAACTTTTGCAGACATTAGGGCTACATGCGTGAATGAGCAGATAAGGTTATTATATTCCAGGAAGGGAGGTATATTCTAGTGAGGCATGAGAGAACTGGGGACAGAACAAATAAACACAAAGATAAACAACTTCGTTTCTGATGGTGACAAATACTTCAGCAGAAATGGAACAAGATGACAGAAAAACGTAGGGGGAGGCTACTTTAGATCTGGGACAGTAGTTTCTGCCTCTCTACAAAGGTGACATCTGAGTTGAGATTTCAATGATAAATCAGGCAGTCCTGTGAAGAGCAGGTATGGGGACAGGGAAAGTATCTCTAGGCACAGGGAAGAGCCAGGGGACAGGCTCTGAGATTTGGCATAGCCATATAGGAGATGAAATTTAAAGGGGGAAAACAAGCATGAATACAATCTCCATTACCCTCAAGCAAAACAACATACAGTTTTGATACAATTATAGTTATAGAGAACTTGGGCCAGGTCTTGAAGGATGCATTGAACTTGTCCATGAAGAAAAGGAGGTAAAGAGGAAGGGCATCCTGGGTAGAAGACTGATTAAAGGCAGCTCCATACGTGCCAAGTCCAGGGATCTGGTGATGGTTGTTTGGTTTGCCTGGAGCAAGAGGTTCCGCAGAGGGGGTACTTGTTAAGAAATGAGCCTGGAGGCACAGCTCAAAGAAAGGTCCTTGGGTGTAACACCAGGAAGTGTTCACTCGATCCTAAGGGTGATGAGCATGAAAAACTCTGCACTGGGATTTTATTGGGAGTAGTCAACTAGAGAGGAAAGATCCCATAGCCCAATCAATGAGGCACTGCAACGGTCCACCTTAGTACGGACCAGGACCCATACTAAGGCTGTGACTTTGGATTCAGAAAAATGAAAAGGACAAATAGCAGGACTGGGAACCAGTTTGAGTTTGTAGAGTAAGGAGAAGGTGATTTCCTTCATTTAATCCATATGGATTATCTGGGACCTCTGGAGGACTTGGGAAAGAAGTGATTGGGAGGCATACTGGTAGGCTAACAGATGCCTAAGATCTGGCACTGGTTTGTAGACCACGTCAGAATCTGGAATTGCATAGTGTTTCGTTCCCCTTAAAATTAAATCACGCTGTTCAAATATTCCTGACATAGTCTAGCCAGGGCTCAAAAAAGGTGGGTTTGAGTCCCTGCAAGGGTTGACTGGATAAATAACTTTCAGGGATTTCTGTTATTCTGCAATATAGCGAGGCCTCTCTGAGCCACCAGGCCATTCATTTTTCTTGGCTTCTTAGCCTGCACTGACCCTGAGTTCATTTTAATTGTTACTTAAAAGAGCCTCTGATAAACACACATACACTCACACTTTCGTTTGCTTCCCAATTGTGTGGTGAGGTAAAAATCAAAGCAGAGTGACTAACTGATGGCTTTGCAATTCAACCATATTAAAATATAATCAACAACACCAAGCAAAGCTGAAGTATATTGGAGAGGGATTTTGCAATAGAAAAACTGTTGAGTTACCTCCTCTGGTATCTTGGGAGCAGCTGGTACCAAATTCTCCCTCCCTTTTTCTTTGCCATCAGCACCTGGCCAAAGACCTCCATGACTTTGCACCCTGATACACCTGGGAGTCAAAAGAGTGTAGGTCACAGAGCAAGGGAAGCAGTAGCACCAGAGACAGGCACTACCTCTGCCTGAGCAACAATTCTTCTTAAGCAACCAGGGTGCCATGCCTAATTCCCTCCAGGATGGTGGTCTCCCACCTTCTCACAAACCTTACAGAGGGTCATCCCTGCACCTGTCCCAGGGGTGCACAATCACAAACATCATCTTCATGACTGCCCCCAATCTGCCAGTGATGATTACCAGGCTAGATGAAGTGAATGGAATGTTCTAGCTGGATCCTTGGTAATTGGGACTCAAGAGCCAATCAGTTCAGGTTAGTTGTTCCCACCTTCACAAGTGGGAGCCTCAGAAGCCACCTGCTAAATACAGGCCAAACCCAACAACATGTAAAGCTGTGGTATAGTAAATTGATGACAATTCTTGTCTTGGGAATGAGAGTATTTTAGGGTGGGAAGAGTTGGCAAAACTGGCAAAGACATAAATTATGCCCAAAGCATAAGCCTAGAGGAATTGGTCGTTCTGTCTCAGGTGGCCTTTGCCATTTCATGGAACCAATTAATTAGCCAAGAGCAGCTCATTAAAGCCAACCAGACGTCCTCGGTCATGAGTAGTCCATCTTCTTTTTGATGCGAATTCTTTTATTGCCTCCTATTCAACCAGCTGGTTATGGCATGCCCATATGCAATATTCAACACTGACACTGGAGAGATGAGACTGGCAGCAGTCTATCAGTCACATGTTCACAGCCCAGGATAGGAGGACACTGCATGCCACACAAGGCTACATGGGAGCTGCACTCAGAACGGAGTGAACAACCAAGGGCTGTGTGAGGCAGGCCTTGTAGCATCAGGAGAGTGAGGTAACCCCTGGTTACTGTGAGAGAACGTGACTTGCTCGGAATACTTCCACGGGCTGGCAAAGAAATGAAAGCCACTACTCAGAGATAAGCAGGAACTGTGCCTGGTGCTCTTGATGAGGGCGGTTGTATGGCTAGGGCACTTTAACTGTGGGAGCAGAGTGGGGAGGAGAACTTGTGGTTAAGCCATTTAAGCCCACCTCCCAGTTTCACCAGACGTTAAAGCAGCATGTAATATCTAATGTTGGGCCTTAATTTTAGACTCCGTATATTAACATTTATGGTGATCAATAAAACTAGTATATCAGGGGACCTCTTATTGAGTGTCTACTACATGATAAGCATGTATCATCAATGAACAGAACTAAGACTCCTATTCACAGGGAGTTTCCATCTGGTGGCATGATCCTTTCTGAATATTCCCTTAGCACATATATTATTGAGTAGATAGAAGGAAAAAGAAAATAATGAAGTTCTTTCTCTTTTCTAATCTCTTAACCAAGAGATTTCGAAAGGTTTGTTGACAAGAGGACTTTCTGAAGATCCCAAGTTCTTTCATTTTTTCGTTTCAGTCTTCTTGGTAAAGCAACATGACAACCTGAAGTGAAGCACGTACACTCTATCTCTATGAAAAATAGAGTCAGCACTGGTTTTTGACCAGGATGCTTGAAATAATACAAAGATTCACCTCTCCTTCTTCCCCAAATCTCAAATAAATAAGAGAAATGTACAAACCAAAATAGATCCAATGCAGCACTGATTATCATGGGGATGGAGTGGGGTTGTCTGCTACTGACAGATCAGAGAAAATCGGAATTTACTATACGACATAAAGCTTGTCAAAAAAACGATTAGCGGTGAAATATAGAAGATCAGAGTCATTTTTAAAAGAACCGCTAGCCAACACCAACTGAATGTAGTAGAGGCTGGAGGGTGCTACAGATAGAAGGCTATGAACAAGAGAATTCAATAAGGGACTACGGAACTTCAGAGGCTGTCTGTCATTCAGGACAAAGATGTACGTAGTGGACGTTCTAACCCAGAAAAACAAGGGAAGTGACCAGGAAACATACAGCCTGGTAAGGACAAAATGCAGCCCCCCAACACAAAAAAGCAGCTCCACAGACCCTGCCCCCGCCCCCGCCCATGCCCCTCACCCTCTCCTCCACAAAATCCCGGGAGGCAGAGAAGGCTCCTCGCCCCAGAGGCTGAATTCACTGCTTCTTATTATATGACCAGTTTTTGAGTGGTACAAAGATAATCTGTGGTCACCCATCAAGTATAAGCTCTGAAATAATTACTTTTCAATCTTTAAAATATGTAATTCAAGAGCTACTAAAGCATACCTAAAACTCTCATGAGAAACTGATAAATGTAAGCTTAATTTATTTCTCATATAAAAATTTATTTCACACATATATATGTATCACTTAGGATTGTGTTCTCTGTAGATAACAGAAAATGCTACAACAGTGGCTTCAAAGAAGCCCGTGGAGTAAATATCCAGCCCTGTTTTTAAGCATCTGAATGATGCCAGCAGTCTCCTCAACAGTTTTCCTGTCAGCTCTCTACCTCCTACTTTCCACACATTCTTCTTCCAAGAAGGATGCTGCACCTCTGGGTCTCAGTCTTTGAGTTTCAGGTAGGAAAAGGAGGCAGAAGTCTTAGTGCCTGGATTACAAAAGCAGAGGCTTTGCCAGAAACTTCCACATGTGTGCTTATGTCCTATTGACCAGAACTGTGTTACATGGACACTGCTGCCCAAAGGAGACTTTAGAAAAATCATTTCTACTACTAAAGATTGAGCTGAAGTAGACAGAGTTGAGATAGACAAGGGGGAAGGGTCTAGGAAGAGGCTGAGGCACTTTCACTTACTAGTACCGTAGGTTTGCTTACTGCTTTATCCCTCCAGTGACTGTTTTAAAGACTCTGATGTTTACCTATTAACTTTCACCATGCAGACTAATTGCACCTGGAGTTGGATCCAAGGAATTCAGTGGAACCAAAGAAAGCGGGCTTTGGAATCCAGGGGACGTGACTAAGAATCTCATGTCCAACACCTACCTGATGTGTGCAGGGCGTTCATTTGGTTTTTCTCTTTAAAAGAGTTTCCTTGGTTTTTAAGGTTTTTTTAAGTATATTAAACACCTCCTAGTTGTGTCCATGAATCCTGCATTTCCCTGTTACATGTAACAGTAGGGCAAGCCCACATCTGGCACATGTGCCAAACAAAGTCACACAAGTTACTTGACTACTCTCAACTTGCTTCCTCTCTCTGTAAAATGGGAGGATGGTTGCTTCATTGGACAGCTGTGAGGATGCTTCAGGACCACCTAAGTAAAGTAAAAACTTATCCCCCTGGAAATTTACATTTTAAATGAGAAATTACTTTGCAGGATAGCTTTGCAAATAGATTTTTTCAAATGACTGTCAATTCACAAAAATACCATCAAACCTAAGTTTCCAGGTCTGTCCCAAACTGCTTGTCATAGGGGAAACCAGTCTAAAATCACTACCTGTGACAATCCCACAGCTTTGGTCAGGCTTTTTTTCTTTTCTCAAGAATTATGCAATGCTTAGCATTTGACCAACCTAGAAATTAGAATTATTCTATTCTACAACTGTATTTATAACTAAGTGATTGTTGACTTTTTATTTTAATTCAAAGTTACCCTAACTTCCTCCAAGTCTCTAATTTACATTGTGGAGCTGAGGTAACCTGAGTACATTAGGAACACAGCACACAAATTACTGAAACATGAATCTATTTGCACTTACAAGTTAAGTTTTCATCCATCTAGAAAGGTGTAGTGAACATATCACCTCAAACTGTGTTGGATTTTTTAAAGTTAAATTAGAAGGTGTTAAAAGATCTCCTACAAAATACAGCAAGCAGAGAACAATTTTTTAAAAAGGAACATAGTTTTTGCGGTGTAACCTGTTACCAAAATATTCTTTCTGGAATTGTGAGACTCATTGCTTGCAGGCTTGCTTGCCTTTTTTGTTGTTTTTTGATTGGTTTCTGTATTTCTGTGTGTGTGTGTGTGTGTTCTTCAGTCTCTAGGGGTACGGAATACAATCTCAAATTACAGTACTCAAGTAAAGAGTTTCAGTCAAACTATTTCTCACAGGAGTCGAAAGAAAGTCAGTGGAGAAAGTGCAGTGTATACTGAGATAGTATACAAGCTTAACGTGATGCACTGAGAATTTCAAGGTGTTACCAGGATTTGATGAAGAAAAATCATCAGTTCTCCCTCTCTTGTCAGCAATATATCCATTCATTCACTATATTTTTATGCATTGATACACCAGACACAATAGTAATTCATCTAACTATAATTATATTTAGATTACAAAGTTATGCAGCAGATGTTCATGTTGGGTTGTAAGAAGATGGGTGATTTCAATTTTACTTCTGTTGCGATAATTCAGTGTAATGGCCATGCTTAGTTTTTTAATAAAAACTTCAAATATTGACTTAAGTTTACGTAAGTTAAAAAAAGTTGTTTCAGAATAAGAAAAGAAAGAAAAACACAACTGTAAATGGGCCAATAATCTAACCATGAGCAAACAGATGAAAGTTGGGAGGGGTGCACTAGTGCTGGGAAGAGGGTGGGGAGTGCGGAATTCCAAGGAGGTAGGTTGGGAAAGGGGTGGAGCTTGGACCCTTAACTCAAGGTCTAAGTAGTAGCCAGAGGGCTATAAAAACTTGGAGGAGCCAGGCAGGGAAAGCAACCGAAGGTGTGGGATTTGCACACATACGGAGGCCGGTAGGCAACAGCAGCTGCAGTATCTACAGAAAGACTGAAACACCCACAGCAACACAGATCAGGTCCAGGATGCCGCGCCTGCTCTTGTCCCACCTGCTAGGTGTCTGGCTGCTACTGAGCCAACTTCCTAAGGAGACCTCAGGCGAGCGTTCAAACGACTTCGTTAAGGCATGCGGCCGCGAATTAGTCCGCCTCTGGATCGAAATCTGTGGCTCTGTCTCCTGGGGGAGGCCGGCTCCGAGACCGGCTCCGAGACCGGCTCCAAAACCCGCTCTGAGACCCGCTCTGAGCCAGGACAAGAAGCCTCGGCTGAGATCTGGACCGCCAGCAGGTGAGAGCTCCCACCCCGGGTTCCCACTGGTTGCTGTCGGTCTGCCGACCAATCGGAACGGTAGCCCGCCCTACCTCGAGACTTCATTGGCTGCCGCGCTCAGCCCTTAACTCTAAAGCCGGGGCCTCCCTCGTATCTTGGGCTTTTCCCTCGTATCTTGCTTTTTCAGTGAGGATCTCACCAAGGATTGCACCAGAGGGAGGGAGGGAAAGCCCCGAGAACAGAAAATGGTCTCACCTGAGAGGCACTTGTTGCCCTTCACCTCTTGGCAGTCAGGCTGACGGTGTAGGGAGAAGGGGGAACACAGACCAGGTAAGTGTCCAAAGACCGCAGGAGGTGGGGCCTACTCGGAGGGATCCTAGAGACAAGATCCCAGGGCATGACGGCAGGCTTGTTGGCAGCTGGGGCAACTGGACTGGGCATCTCGACTTGGGACGACAGGGGGCAAACAGTGAGGTGTGAGCTGGTTATCCAGTGTATTTGCACACCAAAGAGCACAGGGCACAGACCTCTAATTGGCTCCTGAAGTGGTAAACACGAAGAGACTTAGATTTAATGACTCTCCCCTTCGATTTAAAAACAAACAAACAAACAAACAAACAAACAAACATACAAACCTGGCTGTGACCGATGACATCGAAAACTTCCCCTTTAATTTTATTTTTATTTGTAAGCCTCACCAAAGGGGAGAGCCTAGCTTCTGACTTATTTGAACTGGTTCTTGAAGTTCATTTGTAAGAAAAGGGACTGAAGAGAAAGAAAAGGGCCTGATAGCCTGTAAGGAAAACTAAAGGGGACCAAGAGTCAAGGGAAAGTTTGCCCTTCTGACAAACACAGCTGAAAATCTGATTGATGCTTCTAGCATTTGGAAGGTGCAATGGATTTTCCTTAAAAGCAAGAGCAAGAACTGAGAACTGAGTACAGCTTAAAGCTGGAATTTTGTTTTAAACCCACTTTGTTACTTATAAACCATTTATAAAGATATTGGAAGTTAAGTTTAAATAGCAGGGGAACTTTCACTGGAGGCATAGGCTAGTGTCATGAGTGTAGGAGCTCATATTAAATTCAGAGAAGGCAAGCTCAATTATGAATAAGTGTTTCATATTTTGTAACACATATGCAATTTATGATAAACCAGAACTGTATTTTACAGGCTATATGTATATCCTGTATATAGGTGACACTTGGAAAATTATTGTGAACATTAAGGATATTACTTCCCTTTTATGGGATTTAAAGCACGATTATAAAATTACTTACATTTTGACATCATTGGTCAGAGATTGATTTACTTAATGCAAGTGCTTATATAATTTTTGTATCATATTAATAGATGAGTACTGCAGAGTTTAGGAATTTAGTGATTCAGTGTAGGGAACACCACATTGCATTGCACTCATTGAATTCATTAATTCACTCCTTCTGAAGAAATAACGTGCTCATATGAAACGCTGAGAAGTATACATAAGACAATGAGAAAAATGCAAAGATAGATATTAAAGACTTTGAAAAAATGAGAATTTAATGAGAAAATAAAAATATCTGTATTAAAAGAGGAACTGGAAAGCAATGTTAACATATGGAGATACATGTGTAGATCTCCTGCATTTTCATTTAACATCATACAGTGAGCACTTTCTCACATTGTTATTCTCCAAAAACATAATTTAAAATTTCTTCCTAGTATCCCATATCATAAATCTACCATATATATTTAACCATTCTTAATGGACATTTGGATTGTCTCCAGATTGTTGCTTAAAAATGGTTTTCTGAGTACATTTATACCTATACAGGCATTTAGCCAAATTTGTATTTCTGTAGAAGAGCTTGTGATTTTAAAATATTTTTAAGGACACACTGTAACTGACTATAGCTCAATAAAAATACACTGTCTGTATCGCTGCTCAGTACATAATTTACCTGGAAATAATCTAACAGAATACTGCCTACAAGTGAGGATCAACAGAAATGTTTAAATTATTAGTCAAGAATTATTTTGGAAGTACGTGTCAATAATTTGTGATTCATGAGATTTAAAACCTCTATTGTTAGTTTCCCTTTGTTTTTACATTATTAAATTGTTAGCTCACCATTTTCCCCACAATGTGTGCATAATTATAACACTTACTGCACCCCCTTTTAAAACAAGATAGATATTTTAATTAGAAGAAGTCTATGCTAGTGAGATTTGAGTCTAAAATACAATGATTAACAGGCATTTGTATGAATTCAGGTCAATGAGAATACTATCTTTTAGACTCCAAAAGCTAAAATTGTTGTGGGCTGAAAAATGTTTCAAAACAAATTAAAGAGAATAATTTTAATAAAAGAGGGCAACACAGGCAACAAAAGCAAAATCAGACAAGTGGGGCTATACCAGTCAAAAATTTCTACATAGCAAAGGAAATAATCAATAGTGAAAAGACAATCTATAGAATGGGAGAAAATATTTGCAAAGTATATATCTGCTAGAGGATTAATTTCCAAAATATATCAGGAATGCCCACAACTCAACAGCAATAAAACTTAATAACCTGATTTAAAAATCGGCTGAAGACTTCAACAGACATTTCTCCAAGGAAGACATACAAATGGCCAACAGGTACAAGAAAAAATGCTCCATATCACTAATCATCAGGGAACTGTAAATCAATACACCAGTGAGATATCACTTTAACCTATCAGGATGGCTATAACCAATAAACAAAAGACAAGTGTGGTTGAGGATGTGGAGAAACGGAAACCCATGTGTACTATACTTTTGAGAAAGCAAATCTGTGCAGCCACTATGGAAAACAGTGTGGCGGTTCCTCAAAAAAAAAAAAAAAAAAAAAAAAAAAAAAGATCCAGCAATCCCAATTCTGGGTATTTATCCAATAACAATTGAAATCAGGATCTTGAACAGACATTACTACTCCCATATTCATTGTAGCAACATTCATAATAGCCAAGGGGTGGAAACAACTTAAATATCCATCCACAGATGAATGAAGAAAAAAGAAAAGCAGTGCATGTATACAACTGGCCTAAAAAAAGGAGGAAATCCTAAAATATGCAACAACATGGATGAACCTGGAATACATTATACTGAATGAAAAAGCCTGTCACAGAACGACAAATATTGCTTGATTCCACTTCCAAGTATCTAAAATAGTCAAACTCATAGGAGCAAAGAATAAATGGTGATTATCAGGGACTAGGAGGAGGGAAAAATGGGGAGTTGCTAAGTAACATGTGCAAAACTTTAATTATGCAAACTGAATTAGTTCTAGAAATCTGATGTATAACATTGTACCTACAGAAAATTATGCTATATTGAACACTTAAAATTCTGTTAAAAGAGTAGATCTCATGTTAAATGTTCTTAACAAAATTAAAAAAAAAAAGATACCTGAGATCTCTGACATATTTTTGTGAATTTTTGTGTAACTTTAAAAATATTTCAGAATAAAAGTTTTTCAATTGTAAAAAAAAGAAGTGCCAAAAAACATAACGTATTAATAAATGAGGCAGACACTACAGATGGTTTGCTTGATTCATTAACTAACTGGCTTTAAGACTATGGAGAGTTACTATCAGGTTTTCTCTGCATTCAATAAGGCCCCAGCTAGAGACAGTTTAAGTTAGAGCCAGGAGAGTTTTTTATCAGGAGATTGAATTGAACTTGGGATGTCTTACCCGGGGAAAATGCAAAAACTTCTGACTACCAAAAAGTAGTATAAATTCTCATCTGTCATACCAGTTTAGAACTTGAATGAGAGACAGCATTAGAAGGAAAAACTAAATGCTAGAGTATTGTTTTCTTTCTACTGAAAACTCCAACCGTTGAAGCTTGTTGTTGACTGAAAGGAGAGTAACTGAGATTCTTGCTACAGAACTCACAGAAAATGGACCGGTCCCAGACCATTACTGCCTGGGTGAGGGGGGCATGTTGGTTACCCAGGAATCCTCCTTCCATGCTTACATTTAGATCTCTTAACCTCATTGTTTTCACTATTTCAGGAGAAATGCCTTATTAATAAGTTGGAAAGGACAGTTTTGCTGTCAATGAAGAACAGCAAGAACTGATCCAGGTTACACTATAATTTAAACATCATCTGTGTTTCTGGTGCTATAACTCTCAAAAATGATGTAATAAGGATAGGTAAGGTTAGGAGAGTTTTTTAAGTGCAGGAAACGTTTACTATTTATTTATATCTCCTATTTGGTAGTGCTGGAGACACGAAAAGAGTCAGTGAATGTTCAACTGAACTGAATGGGTATAAATAAGGAAGATGTCAGCTGGTCCCTGAAGGTTCCCAGCCTTCCAACCTTCATTGTTTGCCCATCCTGGGATGCTGCTTAAGAATAGATTCCCTTCTGAAAGAACACACAGAACTTGCATAGTTCCTGATCTACAACACTGGAACAAAAACCATACACAGTACATTAGTCGGGAGACGCACGCCACAACAGATAATAATCTCTCTTAGTCAGTGACTTGTTGGTTAGTGTTCTTCTAACCCATTTCTCTATTTATATATATTTTATTTATTTATTTTTATTGGTGGGGGGAGGTAGTTAAGTTTACTTATTTATTTTTAGAGGCGGTACTGGGGATTGAACCCAGGACCTTTTGTATGCTAAGCATGTGCTCTACCACTTGAGCTATACCCTCCCCCTAACCCATTTTTCTATTTAATGTAAAATACTATTAATTTGTAGTAAGTACTCTGGAGAAGAAAAATTGTTAGACAGATGCATAGGGGAATCAGAGACTGGTATCTCCTGCCAACTATATCAGAGCAGTTGAAAATTCTGCCTTTTTAACTGTATCCTGAAGCAGTAACTTGGCACCATGGACCATGTGATAGTTGAAAATAATTAATATGTTTTTCAAGGGTGACTATCATAACTCAGAACTTGCTTCGTCATGGTAGAAGATTACTCAGCTAAGAAAAATTCATGTGTGTTTTGGATGGTCAAGATGACTTCAAAAGTGTCAGGGAGGGAAAAGTGCTATGATGAATGCATTAAGGGGACATAAGGAGAGAAGACAGAGGGTCCGAGTGGAGTAAAACAGAACCTTGGTAATGTTCTAGTACTTCAGTTTAGTACTGCCCAACTATAATAAATTAAGTTTTTTAGGTACTGGGGCACTTGCTGATTCCATTTTACTGTTTAATTGTATTGAAGCAATGCTTTCCTTTATGTCTATTCAAAATTTTAGAGTTTTCCTGATGTTTCTTAACATGAGTGTTTTTTCTCCTCCCCTTCTTTTTAAACTTAGAAATCATGCCATCCTCCATCACCAAAGATGCAGAAACCTTAACTACGATGTTGGAATTCACCCCTAATTTGCCACAGGAGCTGACGGCCACACTGTCTGAGAGGCAGCCATCGGCAGAGCCACAACAACCTGCTTTAAAGGATTCAAATCTTAATTTCGAAGAATTTAAGAAAATCATTTTTGACAGACAAAATGAGGAAGAAGACGAGAGTCTTTCAGAATTAAAAAACTTAGGCTTAGATAAACATTCCCGAAAAAAGAGACAGTTACAAATGACACTGGGTGAGAGATGTTGTCAAAAAGGTTGTAGCAGAAAAGAAATGGCTACAGCATGCTGAGCTGAAGCCAGCTGCGTATTCCATCTAATGCTCACATTTTTCTCAATGGCACATTCACTGATGCCTCTGTCACCCCACTGATTATCAGAATATGAGAAATCATGTTTAGTGCTTAGATTTCCCATCTGATGTGTAAAAATATGTCGCTTATATTACTGTACTTTCTGCTAATAAATTTTTTATGCTAGATGGTATTTTTGTCTTTTTAAATTCATGACACCATTATGTTACTACTATTTTTTTTAATGCTGCTGGCTTAAAATTACAATAAAATCTTAATCACTTTCGCCACACACAGTAACTCAAAGAAAATTTTAAAAATAGGTAGCTTAGTAAACCATCATGATTTCCATTAGTGAGAATGGATATGTCTGCTTTTGAAATTTGTATCTGATAAATTATAACCTGTCACCCACTCTTTTTTCCCACCTAATGCCCAAATAGTCTTTCACTACTTAATGTCAAGTGAATTATTTTACTAGCAAAAAATAACTTACACAGCACCTAACAAAAGGTATATAAAAAGCACCAAAATGTTTTTGTTGATATTAAGTCTTAGATTGAAAATACAAAGAGTCACAACACTTGAGCTTTTCTGATAAATTTGAAAATTTTTGCGACTTATTGAACTATTACAAAAAATCAAAAGGGACCCTAAATCAATTTAATTTAGTTGGGGCCATATAAACTCAACTATTTTTCAAACTAGGATTCTTATCTTAATTCTACTGTCTAAACCACTAATAAATAAATTATATTTTTAAAGGAGAATATACATATATGGAGAGAGAGAGAGAAGAGAATAAACAATTCACTGTAATACATCACAGAAAAACTGGTTTAGCAGTGGAACATAGTTCATGTTTGCTATTTTAGAATTGACAAACCATTTCTGAAACAAAATAACTGTGAAATGATATGAAACCTTAGCACAGTAAATTAACAAATGTATCACCTTAGTATTTAGCTACTTCCTTTGACTTCCATAATTACACACCATTTTATATTACAGAATGTAACTCTGACTATATATTTACCATTATCAGTGAGTTCCTGGGACACCAGGAATGGGTTTTGTGCATTATGGGAATCTCATGAGGACAAAAGAGAGGGGGAAAAGGGAGGATAAATTATTTGAAAATGCAATGGCCGAACTTCCTAATTTAGATGAAATACAACAATAAATAATCCAAGAAGCGCAACAAACTATAAGTTGGATAAATACAAAGGAAACCAAACAGACACATTAGAATCAAAGCAAAAAACAAAAGACAAAGGCAAGGAAAGAATGTTGAGAGAAGGAAGAGAAAAGCTATTCATCATATACAAAGGCTCCTCAATTACGTTATCAGCTGATTTGTGAGTGACAACCTTGGAGTCCAGAAGGTAGTGGGATGACAAAGTTAAAGTGCTGAAAGATAAAAACTGTCAACCAAGAACTCTATACCTGGAAAACTGTCCTTCAAAAGTAAAAGGAAAAATAAAACTCAGATAAGCCAAAGTTGAGAGAGTTCATTACCACCACATCTGCCCTAAAATAAATGCTAAAGGGAGTCCTTTGGGTTGACATAAAAGTTACATAATATTTTCTGAATGTTTGTGTGCCCCTCAAAATTGGTATGTTGAAATCTTAATGTCCTATGTGATAATATTAGGAGGAAAAGGCTTTGGTAGGTGGTTAGATTAATGTTTTTATAAAAGAGATCCCCTAGAGCTTTCCACTATATGAGGACGCACTGAGAAGTTGATAGTCTGAAACTCAGAAGACAGGCTTGACCAGAACCCAACCATGCTGGCCTCCTGATCTCAGACTTGTGACCTTTGAAACTGTGAGAAAGAAATGTCTGATGCTTGTAAGCCACCCAGTATATGACATTTTGTTATAGCAGACTGAACAGACAGAGACTCTGTACCCGTATCACACAAAATAGACCTCTAGTCAAAAGCTGTTAAAAGTGACAATGAGAACATTATATACTTAGTAAAAGGCTTATTCATTAAGAATATATTATTTATTATAATTACATTAAATTATTACTGAAGAACTTAATACGTGCCAGTCAGTATTCAAGGCAAAGGTAACAAAGTAAACAAAATAAACAAAATTCCCTGCCTGCTTGAAGTTTACATTTTGGTAGGTGGAAACAAAACATATAGAGAAGTAAAATATATAGTATGTTAGTCTGTAATGTATGGTATGAAGAAGTACAAAGCAGAGCAAGGTTGTAGAGACCACAAAGAGAAAGGGAATAGAAATTTGCTGACATTTGACCTATATTGCTTGAGAGGTTTGTGGTTTTTTTGCTTTTAAAAAAAATCTTCCTCTACATATAAGACATATTTTCCTTTCTCACCGGGTTTCTCAGATAAAGCTCTGCGCAACACTCATGGTCACTATAGTATGTACATTAGTCGTTTTTCAAGGAAGCTGATGAAATTGTGCTATTCAAACTGCATCATTCTTTTAAAAAGTCTGACTGCCAGTTAATTTAACAGCAAGCATGGATGTCAGTGGGAAGCAGAGCAAAGCTAAGGAACAGGAAATGGAGAAAAAGACATAGAGGCAGAAAGGAGAAGGAGTAAAATAACGTTGTAAAGGGAAGAGGTGAGACTAGCACTGATAACTATTTGCATCTCTCTGAGGCTTTGCCATCCTGAAGTTGACTACTTTTGAGACGGCCGCTGACTGCCTCCTTGTGGCTGGCAGGACATCCTTCAGTGCTAACATACTTAATACAATTTTATTTAAAATGACAAAGCAACCTGTACCGACTGCGCTGTACTTCCCTACCCTTTTCCTCCTAAGTAAGCAAAATGCTGTGTTTTATTCCTAGAAGGCAAATCCTCTACAGGTCCCTGCTACAACCTCAACTAAAACTGTAGCCAGAATAGACCTGAAAGGGGAGCTGTCAATACCCTGCCATGCATCAGTTGCTCCATGCAGGAAAAGACCCATGCATACATCTCCAAGAATGTGCCTCTATTTGTAATTCAGCAAGAAGAAACCTTTTCTCCGGCCCACATATCCCAGCCAATCGGAGACTGAGCAGCCCAGCCAATGGAAAGACTCCATACTTGGGACTCGCAGGCAGCTTCCTCAGTGTGGTGTTTAGTTATCACACCCTTTCCCAACTTCCCCACCTTTTCCCTATAAGAGACCTGCCCCTTCCTTGTTCTCTGGAGTTGACTATGGTCTGTCATAGTTCATATATCCTAAATTGCATTCCTCTGGTTATTCCTGAATAAACTCACTTTTTCTGGTAAAATAACTGGCTATTATTAAAGTTGACACGAGTTATAATTTAGCAATGGAAAATCCTCTCTATATAAGCTACGACTGAAAGACCCGGATTATTATCCCAGGTACTCTCTGTTCTGGAAATTGAAGCTAAGGCCCATTTCTCCCCGCAGAACTGGTAGTAACTCCCTGAAGAAGTTTTGAATCTGCCTTTAAAACGCACACTCATATTCTAGCACAGTCATGTTTTAACATTTGATTGGCATCTGTGTCAGGCCCTGAGGTATAATGGGACACAACAATAGGCACAGGTACTGCCTTCGTGAAATTTGGGGATTTGGAGAAAGAAGTCAACAAATAAGCGCACTAATAAATGCGAGCAAACCTACCGAGACAAACCCACGAAGAAAATGAAAGGTTTCTCTGAGGAAGCGACGCTCCATGTAACCAGCAGGCTAAAGAGGCGGGAAATGCTTTCCACTAGAGGGAGGCTTTACCCATTAAATGGGGCTGCATATTTCAGTTGATGAGTCTCCCCAGTGAAGATAGCAAGAAAGACGAATCCATCATTTTAAGAACAAACAGCTTGCTACTGAGGTGATCAGAGAGCCTCGGGAAGCAACGGAAGCGCGGGAAGCCCAGGCGGCGCCTCGGCGCGCCTCATCTTGCTGTTCTCGCGAGGTCGGCACGCTAAGATCAGAAGGTCTCCGGGTGCGCACGCGCGGTGGCTGCGCGGAACCGGGCAGAGGGCGGTTAGGGCGCAGGGCGGCCCTGGCTTGGCGGCCCTGGCTTGGGGGCCCAGGGATGCCGCCGCTGCTCAGAATTTGTCTGCTGTGGCTCGGGCTCCTGCTGGTTCGTTTCTCCCGTGAGCTGAACGACATTAGCAGAGCCAGGAAGTTGTGCGGCAGGCACCTGCTAGAAGAAATAGTAAAACTCTGCGGCAATGTTAGTTGGAGCCACTTTGAGGAGGGAAATCCTTTCACACAGCTTCTTCCCCAGGCTATGGAGAAGGTTGAAACTTTCATCCCCGATCGGTTGGAAAGCCCCCAAACCACCTTCCCGGTATGGGGGAGAGGCACAGACACAGGTAAAAATGTTTGCCATTTTAAGAGAACATGCACTTTATTTATAGAGTATTCAGAGTGTAGTATCAGTGAAATTATTGCCCTTTATAGTAATTCAATTGATTTTAGACAAATTTTGCAAAATCAAGATTTGTGAAATTAAGGAAAGGAGTAGACTATCCTCAAGAGAGACCCTAATGTAGATGACTGAAACAAATCAAAACATTGCCTAGCACATTATAAACACTTCTTTTTCTTTTTCTTTTTTTGAGCTATAGTTGCTGTGGATTGGCCTTCCAATGATATGTTGAGTAAAAGTAGTCAGAGTGGATATCCTTGTCTTGTTCCTGATCTTAGAGGAAATGCTTTTGGCTTTTCACCATTGACTATGATGTCAGCTGTGGGCTTGTCGTATGTGGCCTTATTATGTTGAGGCATGTTTCCTCTATGCCCATTTTCTGAAGAGCTTTTATTGTAAATGGATATTGAATTTTGCAGAAGCTTTTTCTGCATCTATTGAGATGATCATTTAGTTTTTATTCTTAAGTTTGTTAATGTGGTGTATCACATTCATTGATTTGCAGACACTGAAAAATCCTTGCATCCCTAGGCTAAATCCCACTTGATCATGGTTTATGATTATTTTAATGTATTGTTGGACTTCGTTTGCTAATATTTTGTTGAAGATTTTTGCATCTATATTCATCAGTGATACTGGCCTATAATTTCCTTTTTTCATGATAACTGTCTAGTTTTGGTGTCAGGGTGATGATGGCCTCATAGAATGAGTTTGGAAGTGTTCCTTCATCTGCAAGTTTTTGGAATAGTTTCAGAAGGATAGGTGTTAACTCTTCTTTCAATGTTTGGTAGAATTCACCTGTGAAGCCATCTGGTCCTGGACTTTTGTTTGTTTTTTTTTAACTTACTTATTTTTAAATTACTGATTTAATTTCAGTGCTGGTAATTGTTCTGTTCATATTTTCTGTTTCTTCCTAGGTCAGAGAGATTATACTGTTCTAAGAATGTTTTTTTTTTTAGGTTATCTGTTTTATTGGCATAAAGTTGTTAGTAGTAGTCTCTTATGATCTCTTATGATCTTATATTTCTGTGGTGTCATTGTAACTTCTTTTTATTCTTATTTTATTGATTTGAGCCCTTTGGCTTTTTTTCTGATGAATCTGGCTAAAAGTTTATCATTTTGTCTTTTCAAAGAACCAGGTTTTAGTTTCATTGATCCTTTCTGTTGTTTGTTTAGTCTCTATTTCATTTATTTCTGCTCTGATCATTAGGATTTCTTTCCTTCCAGTAACTTTGGGTTTTGTTTGCTCTTCCCCCCCACCCCAATTCCTTTAAAGGTGACTTATTGGAGATTTTTCTTGTTTCCTGAGGTAAGCTTGTATTGCTATAAACTTCCCTCTGAGAACTGCTTTTGCTGTGTCCCATAGATTTTGGATTATTGTGTTTTCATTTTTATTTGTCTCTAGGTTTTTTTTTTTTGAGATCCTTTTTAATTTCTTCAGTGATCCATTGGTTATTTAGCAGTATATTGCTTAGCTTCCACATGCTTGTGTTTTTTGCAGGTTTTTTTTTCCTTATAGTTGATTTCTAGTCTCATAGTGTTGTGGTTGGAAAAGATACTTGATATGATTTCAGTTTTCTTAAATTTAGTGAGGCTTGCTTTATGCCCTATCATGTGAACTATCTTGGAGAATATTCTTTGTGCACTTGAAAAGAACTCTGCTGCTTCAGGATGGAATGCTCTGTAAGTATCAAGTCTATCTGGTCTAATGTGTCATTTAAGACTAGTGTTTTCTTACTGATTTTCTGTCTGGATAATCTGTCCATTGATGTAAGTGGTATGTTAAAGTCCCCTGCTGTTATTGTGTTACTGTTAATTTCTCCTTTTATGTCTGTTAAAATTTGCCTTATATATTTAGGTGCTCCTATATTGGGTGCATCTTTGGGTTGATCCCTAGATCATTATGTACTATCCTTTGTCTCTTGTAACAGTCTTTATTTTATAGTCTGTTTTGTCTGATATTATTAAGTATAGCTACTTTGGCTTTCTTTTGATTTACATTTGCATGGAGTACATTTTCTGTCCCCTTTCTTTCAGTCTATGGTGTCTTTAGATCTGAAATGATTTTCTTATAGGCCATATATATGGGTCTTGTTTTTGTATCCATTCAGCCGTGCTTTCTCTTTTGATTGGAGCCTTTAGGCCTTTTACATTTAAGGTAATCATCAATTTGTATATTCTTATTACCATTTTACTAATTATTTGGGTGTTGTTTTTGTAGGCCTTTCCCCCCTCCTTTTCTTCTTTTGCTCTCTTCTGTTATGATTTGATGACTATCTTCAATGTTATGTTTGGATTCCTTTTTCTTTTTTGTATATATATGTTACAGATTTTTTTGTTTGTGGTTACCGTGAGGTTTTTATATAGCAATCTATCTATGTATATATATATGTGTGTGTGTGTGTGTGTGTGTGTATGTATATATATATATATATATATATATATATATATATATATATATATATATATACACATAATTGTTCTAATTTGCTGACCTCTTAATTTCAAATGCATTTTAAAAACTCTGCATTTGTATTCTCTTCCCCTCATGGTTACTGTTTTTGATAAAATATTTTACATCTAATTGTTTTGTGTATCCCTTAACTGCTTATTGTGGATATAGATGATTTTACTACTTTTGCCTTTTAATCTTCCTACTACTAGCTTTGTCAATGGATGATTCCCTACCTTTACTGTATGTTTCCCTTTACTGGTGAGCTTTTTTACTTCATGATTTTGTTTCTAGTTGTGGCCATTTCTTTCTCAACTGGAGAAGTTCCTTTAATGTTTGTTGTAGAGCTGGTTTGATGGTACTGAACTTTTTAGCTTTTGCTTGTCTGTAAAGCTTTTGATCTCTCCATCAAATCTGAATGAGAGCCTTGCTGAGTAGAGTATCCTTGGTTTTAGGTTTTTCTCTTTTATCACTTTAAATATATTGTGCCACTCCCTTCTGGCCTTCAGAATTTGTGCTGAATGATTAGCTGATGGCCTTATGGGAATTCCCTTGTATGTTATTTATTGCCTTTCCCTTGTTGCTTTTAATATTCTCTCTTTCTCTTCAAATTTTGCCATTTTAATTACAATATGCTTGGTGTGTTACTCTTTGGATTAATCCTGCATGGAACTGTCTGTGCTTCCTGGACTTGGTTGACTGTTTCCTTTCCCAGGTTAGGAAAGTTTTCAGCTATTATATCTTCAAATATGTTCTCAGCTCCTTTCTCTCTCCTCTTTCTGGGACCCCTATAATGTGATTACTGCACTTGATGTTGTCCCAGGGATCTTTTAAGCTGTGCTTCTATTTCTTTTCATTCTTTTTTCTTTTTTTCTGTTCATCATCAGTGATTTCCATTAGTCTGCCATCCAGCTCACTGATCTGTTCCTCTGTATCATTTAGTGTACTGTTGACTGTTTCTAGTGCGTTGTTTAAATGTCTAGTGTGTTTTTCACTTCAGTTATTGTATTTTTCATCTCTGTCCTTTAAAAAATTCATTGTTCTTATCTAGTTTGGGAATAAAGATTATAGTAATTTCATAAAATGAGCTGGGTATCTTTTGCACTTTTCCTCTTTCTCTGGAACAACTCGTATATGATTAGAATTTACTGCTCTTGAAAAGTAGGTAGAACCTACCTCTAAAATCATCTATGTCTGTCTTTTTTGGGAGTTAATGACTCTTATATGTTTAATTTCTTTGAATATTGTTGATATGTTTAAGTTTTCTGTGTCTTAAATGTGCCAGTTAAGACATCTTGTAATTTTTTAGGAATTCAACCATTTCATCTTGATTTTTAAATATATAAGCATTCATAGTATTCATTTATAAAAATGACCTCAATTATACTTGTATATGGTTCTTTTCCTAGTGTATTTTGTTCATTTTCATCTTTCTTTTTTCTTGATTAGTCTGGCTAGAGTTCTATTTTATTAATCCTTCAAAAGAACCAACTTTTGTTTTTCTAAACCTTTATATTGTTTTTGTTCTATATGTCATTGATTCCTTTCCTTCTTACTTCTCTGGATTATCGCTGTTGCTTTTTTTTTTTTCAGTTGACTGATTTGGGTATTCATTTTTAACCTTTCTTGTTTCCCAATGAGTACAGCTTGTTTCCCTTTAAATTCCCTCCCCAATTTGACATGTACTTTTCACTATTTCCTAGTTGCCTTCATTCGTAAAAAAATTTCCTTCTTATTGCCTGCATTTTTTTTTTTTTTTTTTTTTTTTTGCTTTATGTGACAGAACATGACACGTCTCATCCAGGAAGTCCTTTCTTCAACCTTCCTAGACAATCGAATTCACTTTTTCCCTTCAGTGTACTCTGTTAATTGTGATACATTTTAATTGATCATATATTTACCTGTCTTAGATGACATTATTTGCTACTGTTTATTTAATAATCTATCCTAAAGTTTTAATATTTCACATTTCAGCTTAGGCATTTATTAAAACGCAATGTTATTACAGAGTGTTCTAGGACTGTAACTGCAAGAGACAGAGGTTCAACTAAATACACTGAAAAAGAAACAGGGATAGTTATTATAAAAACAAGATCTGTAAATGGACCTGGAAAGACTGTGAAAAGCTTAAGGAATCACATCAGTTCTAAAAATCGTATTGCCTCTCTCTCCCTCTGAATGTTTTCTTTTCTAATATATTTCTTTTATAACTTCAGTTTGTCATTACAGGATTCATAGTGTCCTTTCAGTTTTGGTTCTAACTCATGTTGTTTATATTACTTCTTAATTCTAATTTCAAAGAGGGTAAATCTCATTGAACCAACTTATTTTTCACATGGCATGGATTTCTGGCCACTGTAGTAGATAGGTTTGCCTAGGGTCAGGTGCCAACCTTCTGTCTGTTCAACTGTGGATATAGGGTGGAGTCCTGTGTTTCAGAACATGGCTGCCTAAGGGCTAACTCTACAGCAGTGGCTAGAGGCAAATATACCCCAAAAGGGACTGTAGATGGGCAAAGGCAATGATGCAACTTCAACAAGCCTCCAAATAATTACCTTCTGGTGTTATTTTAACTTCCTATCAGTAATACTGAGTAAGAGCAATGTAACAGAAACAATCAGTTCATTGAGTGTATCACCACCTCTCCATTTCTTTATATTTCAGCAAAAATCAAAACGGTGTCTACTAACCACTTATTTTTAAAATGTTCATAAAAAGACAACCCAATTAAAAATGGGCAAAGGATTTGAACAGACATTTCTACAAGGAGGATATAGAATAATCACATAAAAAATGTTCAACATCATTAGTCTTGAAGTCAGTCATGCAAGTCAAAACCACATGGGATACCACTTCAAATCCATTAGAATGACAATATTCAATAAATGGAAAATATCAAGTGTTGGTGAAGATGTGGACCAGTTGGAACCCTAGTATATCAGTGGTGAGATTGTAAAATGGTGCAGCCACTGTGGAAAACAATTTGGTGGTTCCTAAAAAAGTTAAACAAATTTACCATATGATCCAGCAGTTCTACTCCTAGATAGAACTACCCAAGAGAATTGAAAGTATGTTCACATAGTAGTGCTATTCATAATAACCAGAAAGGGGATATATCCCAAATGTCCACCAAGTGATAAATAGGTAAACAAAATGTGATATATCCATACAATGGAAAATTATTCAGCCATAAAATGAATAAAGTACTGGTAGATGCTACAACATGGTTGATCCTTGAAAACATTATGCTAAGTGTAAGAAACCATACACAAATGGCCACATATGGTATGATTTAGGCAAATTCATAGAAATAGAAAGTATATTAGTAGTTGTCAGAGCTGGAGGAAAAGGGAAATGAGAGTGAGTGCTAATGGTTGGCAGTTTCTTTTTATTTTTTTTTGAAATTTTGGATGCCTGGGTGGCAGTTTCTTTTGACAGTGATAGAAATGTTCTGGAATTAGGTAGTGGTGATGTTTGTACACCTTGTGAGTATATTTACTGTACACTTTAAAATGCTGAGTTTTATGGCATGTGAATGATATCTCAAAAAATATTTTTTGCATAAAAATGTGCAAAGATTTTTCTGCCTTTTTATAGAAAAATACTACCTACAGCTATTTTAAAAATATATATATTGCTTTTGAATAACCACTTTACTAGTTAAAATGTGATTGTGTTTTTAAAATTTGTGGACTTTAGTATACAGTATTATGATTAAATTTTCAGCTAAAGGAAGATTTTAATAAAGTAGGATTTTTTTTTCTCTCAACAGTCTCTACTTCTGCCTCTCAGGAAGAAGCAATAAACAATTTGAAGATGCAGTCGCTGGCCGAGTATCAGTACAGAAAGGCCAACTTGCCTTTTAAGACAAGACAGGAGGTATTTTCCTCGTCAGAAGATATCAATTCATATATTCGTGAGATTGTAGATTTTCAGAAGAAAAGTAAAAACAAAATTAAAACCGTAAGCCATTTGTTTTGGGGGAATCATCCCCAAAGAAAACGCAGAGGATACTCAGAAAAATGTTGTCTGAAAGGATGTACAAAAGAAGAACTTAATATTGCATGCCTTCCATATATTGATTATACAAACTTAAAGAAAGAAGCATTGGCATTTGTGACTGAGATATACTAACCATCATAGGAATTATACTAACTTAATAAAAGCTTAATATATTTTACTTTTTATTTTATTTTTTGGTAATTGTCCTTGTAGGTTCTCAGCTGTGAACAATACCTGAATGTACTTTGTAAGGACTTGACAGTACTTTATGGTGGTAATAAGAATCTTAATATTTTCTTTGGTACCCTATTTTTCATGTATTTTCATATTTGAAGATGTTACTGGAGGTAAGAATTACCTGCTTATTCTTGTTATGATTGAAACTCTCTTAAATTTAAATGGATTGTGGAATGATCTGCATTCCATGTGTGACATACAGACTGGTGCCCATGACTTTTTAGGCTCACTGCAGTATGCCAATACATGTGTCCCACCAACTTAAAAATAACCAACTACCACTCCTTGTAGAAGCGCTTATACTGTCATAGTAGGTACACTTTTAAATCTTTGTGTTTTATTATAGTAACTGATAAGTAATTTTTTCAGTTTCTATTGACAACTTAAAGAGAGTTCAGTGACTGTCTTTACGTTGTAAAATCTCTCCAGGATACCCTGTCTTTGCTTTGAAGGTACTGATACAGTGTGAAACTATTCTGGTTTGGTCAGAATAGAGTGCTGACCAAGTTAGCAGTGTTAGCATCATCTGGGAACTTGTTAGAAATGCAGTGCCAGTCTTGTCTGCCTGCCAAGTGTTTAGGTTTTGATAACCTTAACTTACTTAACTTTGTTTAGGCGTGGTAGCTGCTTCCTAAAGTTTTTTTCTGTTACCTTTTTCCTTTTCAGCCTTCTAATACAAGTCAAACTATATTAAATCTTCCATTAAAATACCTGACATGGTTTATTTTCTTAAATGGGCTTGAATGATAAAGCCCCTGACAGTGGTTCAGAAAGTGGTTTTGAATTGGTTTAGGGCAAGGATGGTAGCTTAAGGGTTTTATCTTAAATGGAACCTCCAGATGCTTAGCAGTGGCAGATAACCACTCTCACTACAGGTATGTCTTTCCTTTTCTAGAATTTATATAAATGGAGTTATACAGTACATACTCACATGTCTAGCTAATTTCTCTTAGCATGAGGTTTTTGAAATACATCAGTGTTGTTGCATAAATCAGTAAATTTTTTCCTTTTGATTTTTGCATAGCATTTCATTGTATTTGGAATAAAGCTGCTATGAATGTTCATGTACAGGTTTTAGTGTGGACATGTTTTTATTTCTCTTAGGTAAATATGCAGGAGTGGCAATTCTGTGGCATATGGTAAGTATAAATTTAACTTTGTAAAAAACCAGATCGTTTTCCAAAGTGAGCTCCAGTTGCTCCGTTTCACCAACACAATATTATCATTTTTTTTTTTTTAATTTTAGCTATCCTAATGTGAGTGTTGTGCTATCTCGCTGTGGTTTTAATTTGCATTTTCCTGATGACTGATGATATTGAGCTTCTTTTCATATGCTTATTGGACAGTCATTGAAGATTTTGTAGAAATCTTTGGCCTGTTTTTTAAAGAATTATAAGAGCTCTTCATAAATTCTTGATACAAGTCCTCTGTCAGGTATGAAGATGCAATATGCAAATATTTTCTCTCATTCTGTCTTGCTTTATCATTTCCTTAAGAGACTGTTTAAAAGAGAAGTTTTTAATTTTGGTGAAGTTCACATTATCAATTTTCTCTTATAGTTGGTGATACTTTGCATTTTATGTCTAACAAATCTTTGCTTTTTCCAAGTTAAGGTATTCTCCCAAGTTTTCTTCTAAAAGCGTTATAATTTTATTACAACATTTATGTTAGGTCTGTGATTCATTTGAGTTCATTTTTGTGTATGGTGAAAATAGAGGCCAGTTTTTTCCCCCCAAATGGCTAACCAGTAGTTCCATTACATTTATTGTAGACTGTTATTTTAATCTAGTCATCTTGGCACATCTTAACAAATTCAATTGACATATATATAAGTGGGTTTATTACTGACACTCTGTTCTGTTCTATTAATCTATACATCGGTCTTTATGACAGTATCACACTGTCTTGATTACTATAGCCATACATATTGTCTTGAAATCAGGTACTGTAAGTCCTTCAACCTTTGTCTTCTTTTAAAAATTGTATTGTCTATTTTTGGTCCTTTATTTCCATATAAATTTTAGAACCAGCTTAAGTTTTACCAAATTCTACTGAGATTATGACTGATACTACATCGAATCTACAGATCAATTTGGAGAGAAGTGAGTGTTCTGATGCATGAATATGGTATCTTTTCCATTTTCTGGTCTTAATTTCAGCGTTTTATAGTTTTCAGTGTACAGTTCTTATAAATATCTTGCTAAATGTGTATTTTATTTTTGTTAAGCAGTTTTTAAAATTTTATTTTCTAATTGTTGTTATTATATATAAATAGTAAATTTTCATATTTAGGCCATGTTCCCTACAATTGTAAATTCACTTATTAGGTCTAGTAGCTTTTTTTTTTTCTTTCTGTAGATTGCTTCAAATTTTTTAATGTAAATAGTCGGAACTGTAGATAGAGAAATCTTTTTTTTCCTTCTTTTTCAATATGATGTCTTTTTTTCCCCTTTTGTCTTATTGCATTGCTTAGGCCCTCCAGTACAATGTTGACTAGAGAGTGGATATCCTTGCCTTGTTCCAGTCCCAGAGAGAAAGCATTCATTGTTTCACTATTAAGTATGATTTAGCTTGTTTTTGTAGATGCATTTTATCAAGTTGTAAAAATTCCCTTTTATTCCCAGTTTTCTGAGAGTTTTTGAGTGTTGAATTTTGTTCAGTGCTTTCTCTGCATATGTTCAGATGATTATATGGGTTTTCTCCTTTATTATGTTAATATGGTGAATTTCATTGATTTTTTTGAAGGTTAAACCAACTTTGTGTTCCTCAGATAAGGCTCATCTATTATAAATATAAATATATAAAATTTATGTATTTATATTATATGCAAATATATATTACCCCTGGGTATTTGCTGCTAGTTAAGGGGGGTTTTTATCAGTGCTCATAAGGAATATTGGTGTATAGTCTTTTCTTATGTCTTTGTCTGGTTCTAGTATTAAACTAATGGGGGCCTCATAAAGAAAGTTGGAAAGTGTTGCCTCTTTATTTTCATAGATAATCTGTGTAGGATTGTTATTTCTTAATTGTTTAACAGAATTTGTGAGTGAAGTTATTTTGGCTTCAAGTTTTTAATTATAAATTCAATTTTAAAATATAGTTCTGTTTAAATTTTTTATGTCTTCTTGAGTCTATTTTGGCACTTCTTTTCTTGAAATAAATTAGTTCACTGTGTTTAAGTTCTTAGTCATATTTATTGGCATAAATATGATATTTCCCTCATTATCCTTTAAATGTAAGTTCTATGTGATAACACCTCTTTTATTACTGATTTTGGTAATTTGTCTTTTTCTCTTGATAATTATCTGAGATTTATCAATTTAATTGGTATTTTCAAAGTATCAGCTTTTGCCTTCATTGGTTTTCTCTACTGATTTTCTTTTTTCTATTTTGCTATACTTCTAGGTTTATTATTTCCTCCTCTTTACTTGAGTTTTATTTCCTTTTTGTTTTCTAGTTTCTGAAGGTACTTATTTTAGACTTTTCTTCCTTTTCAACAGAAGAATCTAAAGCTATAAATTTTACTCTAATCACAGCTTCAACTGTTTATGTAGTTCATTTTTATTCATTACCTTCAAAGAAAACATTTTCTGTTCTCTCTGGTAATTTTTCTTTGACCCATAGGTTGTTTTTAAATTCCCTGTGTTTCACAGCATTTACCAGGTAGCTTTCTTCTATTCATTTGTAATTGAATGATGTTGTTGACAGAATGCTATTTTAGTCTTTTAAAATTTATTGAGCATGTTATATGATCCACTATATGCTTCATTGTGATGATTATTCCATGTGTCCTTGATAAGATAACAGTATATTCTGCTGTTGTTTAGTGGAGTATTCTATACATGTTAACTAGTTTAAATTGTGTTGTGTTCAGTGTTCTGTGAGTCTTTACTGATTGATCTGTCTTGTTCTGTCAGACAAAAGTGCTGAAATGTCTGTAATCGTGCATTTGTCTACTTGTCCTTGTAGGTCATTTATTTATGCTTCATATACATAAAAATTGTTACTAGGTGTATGTTGTGTCATCTAATGAATTGTTAGAATATTATATTTCCCTTTATCACTGGTAATATTCCTGATATTAATATAGCCACTCCAACTTTGGTTAGTATTTCCATCGTATATAATTTTTCTACCCTTTTATTCTAACATATTTCATCTTTATATTTAAAATTAACTCCTTGTAAACAGCATTAGTTGGTTCTTGCTTTTTCATTGAGTTTGACAGTATATGCCTTTTATTTGGAATGTTTATGTTATTGATTAGTATAATTATCAGTATGTTCTGGGTTTAAATCTACACTTCTGCTACTTTTTATGTCTCATGTGATCTCTGTTCCTTTTTCTCGAATTCTATTGGGTTGAAATTTTTTTAAATCCTATTTTCTTTCTTCTGTTGGTTACTTACCTATGTATCTTGTTTTTAATGTATATATTCTTTTATTGAAGTTTAGTCAGTTTACAATGTGTCAATTTCTGGTGTACAGCACAATGCCTCAGTCATATAGGAACATATATTCATTTTCATATTCTTTTTCACCATAAGTTACTACAAGTTATTGAATATAGTTCCCTATGCTATACAGTATAAACTTGTTTACCTACTTTATATATAGTAGTTAGTATCTGCATATCTTGAACTCCCAATTTATCCCTTCCCACCCTTTCCCCCATTGGTAATCATAAGTTTGTTTTCTATGTCTGTGAGTCTCTTTCTGTTTTGTAAATAAGTTTGTCTTTTTTTTTTTTTTTTTTAAGATTCCCCGTATAAGTGATACCATATGGTATTTTTCTTTCTCTTTCTGGCTTTCTTCACTTAGAATGACATTCTCCAGGTCCATCCATATTGCTGCAAATTTTCTTGTTTTATATAGCTGAGTAGTGTTCCATTATATAAATATACAACAGCTTCTTTATTTTAATTGTAAATTTTGATATTTAGTGACAGCTGTAGGGTTTACAGTATGCTTGCTTCTTTATTTATCACAGATTGCCTTCAAATACTATTACTTCAGTGCCATTTAAGACCATTTCAATAGTATAATTCAGTTTCCCCCTCCTGTCTTTTCTGTTGTTTTGTATCTTTTACTTCTATATCTACTATAAACCACACATTTTAAATTTTGTTTTCAAGTTATCTTTTCCAATGACTTTTAATGAGATTATTGCTATTGCATACATTTTCCTCAACTGATTTTTACATTAAGCCAGTATCTGCCATGTGGCCACTAAAACTCTGTAGTCCAGTTTAGGCTCTAGTTTCTTAATATCAGACAATCCTGATTGCTTTTGTGAAGTTCTTCTACACTATGAACTCATGATCAGCATGAACTGTAAATATACCTGCTTCAGTGTAAACATTTCTCAGGTCTACTCCATTAAAGCCCTCTGAAAGCTTCATGATTGCTTCTAATTTTATCATGCTTGGTAATGGTACCTCCATGGATTTTCAGTGTATCTAATTTTGCTTATAAATATATATATATATTTCTATTTTATTAACTCCATTGAAGTCCTCTATACCTATCAACTGAAGTACTTTCAGAAAACCAGTATTCATCAGTGGGATCTATTTATTTGTAAAAATGATTCATGGCTGATGATCTCTGACATAAACATTTCTCTGATTAAATGAGTACTTTCACCAATGTACTTGTCTACAGCAGAGCTAGATACAACATTTATGAAACTGAGGTGCAGCTGGCTAACAACAGCTCTTGCTATTACTGTTTTTCCTATACCTGGTGGTTCATACAACAAAGAGCCTGTTAGATATATTACCCCTACACTGGGATAATTCTACATTTGTAAGAGGTAGTTCTGTTACCTCTCTTAATTTGATGATCTGTTCTGATATACCCCAATCTAAGAAAAAGAAATATTACCTGTGTCCTTATGAAACGTGCTGTAAAACAGTGGATCTTGGCAAATGTCACTGTAATCATATCCAAAGCAGCTCCTGTTCCTGGCTTCAGCTTACATTGTGGGTTGTTACTGCCAGCTTGAAAAAGTATCTTGATCCATTTGTAGCTTTAACAATGAATTTTTCTTCAGTTAATTCCTTTAAGTACTCTATCCACAATCATTCCAGATTTTGGTGATTGTAGGGACTTCAGGTCATTTTCAGATTTTTAATACTGATTGGTAAGTTCTTTTAATTATTCCCTTAATTGTTTAAAACAGCTATTAATTTTCTTATGCTCCAGTACCCTTTTTTGTGATAGTCCTGAAGTTCACTATCTCTGTGGTCTGCCGTGATGAGATGCTATCACTCATAGGGGATGCCAAGAATGGCCATGGCCACGGAGGTGGGGGAGAAGTGGGATGAAGGAGGGGAGCAGCACCAGGAGGAGGGTGGATGGCCATGCCCATCCCAATTATCTTTTAAAGAAATCAAAAAGAAACCTATTTTCCCTCATGTTCACCATCTGGTACTCTTTATTCTTTTATTACAGAATCAAGTTAACATGTGGTATAATTTTGTCTAAAGAACTTCCTTTTTTTGTAGTAAGCAAATGATGAATTCTCTCAGCTTTTGATTTTCTGAAAAAGTCTTTATTTTGGAGGATATTCTATGTAAGTCTAAGTTAACAGTTTATATTGTGCCTTGGTGTGGCCTTTATTGTGTTCATTCTGCTTAGGGTTCATGATCTTCAATTTATGGGCTTACTGTTTGGAATTTAGAAAAATTTCAATCATTTTTTGAATAATTTTAAAATTCTTTTATTCTGTGACTCCAATACACAGATGTTATATTGCCTGATAGTATACCACAGGTCAGTGAGGCTCTGTTTTCTATTTTACTTTTTTTTTTTTTCTCTTTGTGCTTCAGTTTACATAGCTTCTATTGTTGGAACTATCATAAGGCTCACCTCATTTGTTTCCCTTCTCTTAGGGATCTGTCTTGCCTATTCAGTGTCTGAATTTAGGTGTTTCATGGTTTGTCTAACTCTAGTTTATAGGAGAGGGGGAAATCTGGTCCAGGTTATTCCATCATAGTCAAAAGCAGAGTCTCACTTTCATTTGTAAGGAAAAATAGTAACCAAGCCAGACATGAGAGTACCAATAAATTACCAGTCTCAGCTGATAATTTCACTTCAAACTTCAGTGAGAAAATGCTCTCCTGTGTCTACTACCTAATCTACAACCTTCCTGTACCCCATTTTACCATTTTCCCTCTACTTATAAATGTGGAAGTATTCCTCATCTGTTAAACTCATTTTTGTCTTGTGTTCTGGATCCCATTAAAAATTTTCCTCCTTTTATAATTCTCTCCCCAATATCATCAGTTTCTCTTTTTCTCTGTAGCCCACCCCACCAGCATATAAACTTCGTGTAATATCTCTCAACTAAAAACCAAAGGTCCTCCCTTCACACCCACATTAACCTATCACTTATTTCCCTGCTCCTCTTCATGGCAAAAATTCTGAAAACAGTAGCCTGTATTTACTGTCTCTACTTCCTTACCAACTTCATAACCATTCCAGTTCAGCAGCTCTCCTCCAGCTATACTGAACTTACCCATCAGTTCACTATAGCCAATTGTAATGGTCAGTTCAAGGCACTCCAGTTACTTGGTCCTTCAGTAAATAACATTCAACCCAGCTGACCATTCCCTTACTTAAAATATGTTTTTCTCTTGCTTTTATGAAACTCCACTCCTTTTTTCCTTACTTCATTGGACTGTTCTTTGCCTTTCCTTGCTGAGTCTTCACCCTCAATCTAACCTCTGCATGTTAGATTGTCTGAGGTCCTGATCCGATACTTGCTTCCTTTATCTAATGACACATCCTTAAGTTACCTTAACTATATCCATTATTTTAAATGACTACCTATGTGACATCTCTACTTGGATATCTGCTAGGCATCTCGAATTTAACATATACAAAATGGAATTTTGTCTGTATTCCTCCATCCACCTAGCTGCTTTGTTCTTCTCTCACCCTTCCCATCCAACCCATCAGTAGCATACTTTTCTATTTCTTTCCATTTCTGTCCCCACCTCTCTAGTCCAAGCTACGACATACTTTCAGAGAATGAATGGTAAAGAAACCATTTTGACAGGATTGGAAAATTATTGAGGAGTCGTGGGAGATAAATGTAGGTTAGGCAGTTTGGGACATGTTCTGGAGGTCTTGTGATGACAGAAGCTTAGTTTAGTGGGGAGCAGAGGGAGTTATCTGTCCTGAGCATAATTCTCCTGAAAAGTGTTATTTTCTCAATAATTTTTAATGTTTACATAACAGTTATGATTATAATGAAAAGACGCTAGTGAAAGGAGTTTGAAATTAATACCAGAAGACAAGTGGAAAAGGTAGTCAAAGGATGGTGTCTTAAAAAAAAGAACCAATAAGGCAGCCCTGGCCCAGGCTCCCTTTGTTTTGGTATTAAAATTTGCCTGCCTCTGGTGGGAGTATTGGGTGTTGGACTTTATCCTGTAGGAAGTGAGGAGAAGTGGAAATCTGAGCAGAAAGTGTCATGGTTAAAACTGTGCTTTGGGAAGAATGACCTGACAGTAATGTGCAGGACTAATGAGAGAAGGAAGGAAGACCAATTAGGTTATTAAAATAACAATACTCAAGACATGAAATTATAAAGGAGTCCAGAAGAAGAAACTGATGCAGGAGACACTAAGAAGGAAGAGTGGAAGAGTGCAAAAGAGAAAAAAATAAGAATAAAAGGTTTTACTTGGGTCCTGAGCTCTGATGACTTAAGAGAATTGTGATGTCCTTATTATGACTAAGTATATTAGGAAGGGAGGCTGTTTTGTGGATAAAATGTGGTGAGTTCTGCCTGAAAGTTCTGAACTGATAGCTGTGAATAGTTGTTCTTACATATGGCTTTACTTGGTATAATTCTCTGTATCATTCACCATCATACGAAATAGTTTTACAACCTTGGTTCTGGGTTAACATTCTCCAGGTTACTGATTTGATTCAAATATATTAAATATCTGTTTACTATGTTATGTGCATAATTGATCTGCTTTAGTTTTACTTGCCACTTAATTTTCTGTACTATAAATTTATCAGAAGTAACTTCCTTTTAGAGATGTGCTATTTAAATGTTCTGTTTTTTGCCTAGAATATTCTCAAGTTGTCTTTGTAATGCTTTGTAAAGATGTATCTTAGTCCCTTCTCAACTAAAAAACCCTTGAGGATACATCTGAACATCTTTGTTCACCAACAATGTTTAACATAGTGCCTTGTTCACTGCAGGCCCTCAAAAATGACTTGTTAGAAGATTATATAAATAAAATTTATGGTTTGTTTACAACCTAAGCTCATTTCTTTAAAAATAAGGTAATTTAGCATGTAATATAAAGACCATCAATCAGAGTCAAAAGACCTGGGTTGTAGCCTGATTTTGCTCTTGCCTTGGGCAAATTCAGGTGTCTTTGGACTTAACTTCCTCAGCTGTACAATGAATGGTTTCATCTAAATCTCTGATCCTCTTCTCCCACTCCAGTAATCCCCTTTCATGTAGCAAATATTATGGTGACTCTGGAAAATAAGATCCCAGTCCAAGCTTTTTTTCCTTAAAGTTCATTTACTTTCAATTTTCTCTCATCATCTAGCAAAAGGCATTATCATCCCTTACATTGCACTTTCTACAAAGACTTACTTATCTACATTTTATCAAATTGTTGTGTACTTAAATTCTTTTGTTTGGAGGACAAGAATGTGGTAGTCCAACTAAAAATATATTCAAACAATTTTCACTGGGAACTGAAATTATTTTGTTATCTTGCCACCTGGGAAACATAACCACAGATCACTGAAAAAACTTACATAGTTTATTGCTGCTTTATATGTGTGCTGCCAAAAGGCAGCATAGTGAAGTGGTTATGAACTCTGGCATTGGAGTCAGACTGCCTAAATTCAAAATTTCAGCATCTCTTCTTTCTAAATGTGGGACTTGGAAATTTATTGTATCTTGCTAAACTTCAGTGTCTACATACTTAAAATGAGAAAAATAATAGTACCTACTTCATAGAGTTGTATGGATAAACTGAGATGATCCACATTAAGAGAATAGTACCCCTACCCAAAGTGGTCTACATATTTACAACCCTATCAAAATCCCAATGATTTTTTTTTTTGCAGAAATAGAAAAATCCACCCTAAAACTCATATGGAATTTCAAGAGACACCAAATAGCCGAAACAATATTTAAAAAGAACATAGTTGGAGGTCTCACACTTTCTGATTTCAAACTTACTACACAAGCTATAGTAATCAAAATGGTGTGGTACTGGCATAAAGACAAACAGACTAATGGCATAAAATAGCTCAGAAATAAACTAATGTTTACAGCCAAATGATTTTCAACAAAAGGTGCCCCAAGATCATTCAATGGGAAAGGGACACTCTTTCAACAAATAGTACCTGGAGAACTAAATATCTACATGTTAAAAAAAATGGGTCCTTACCCTAAAACCATACAGAAAAATTAACTAAGAAATACATCAAAGACCTAAATGTTAAAACTATAAAACATTTAGAAGAAAACATTGGGAAAAAGCTTCATGACACTGGATTTGGCAATGATTTTTTTGGATATGACACCCAAAGTAAAAATAGATACTTGGAATATATCAAAATTAAAAACTTTTGTGCATCACATGACACAATCAACAGAGTATCTATGCAAGGAAAAGCCTTATAATGGAAAATGATCATTAACAACTTTTAAAAACACATTAACTATGATTAGTGTTTCAGTTGGAGATAGAGGCTTTCCTTATAAATCTGTAAAACTGAAAAAGAACAATGTTTACAGCCTGTACTAACTCAGCAATGCCATAAGCACAATAGAAATTAATTTCTTAACCTAAAGAATATGTTGTAATAAAGTATAACAAAACTGGTAATTTATAAAATATTTTGGTATTTAGGTGTATAATGTGCATTTCACTAAGAATGAGATTCATGTGAAAAGTTAAAGGCTATATAGTATGTATACTATATGAATTTGATTAATGTGGAAATGTTAAAATTCTCTTCTCTCACTGTCATTCTGAAATGTCTCTAATGTTACTGTCAGCATCATAAAACACTTAGCAGCTAGTTATGTTGAAATTAAGTACAACCAACCCAGATCTGGGAATCAACATCAAGTATTTTCTGATATTCATACTGTGATTTTTTTTTTCTTAAATAAAATGAAGATTATCTCATATAACCTACTCTTTTGTTTGGATAATCCTATTGACTTATACTTACTGTTATTATTTATTCTAATGTAGCAGATCAAAGATCATCAGCAAGTTGTACTGGAAAATTAAAAACTTTCATTAGAAATAATTTAACTACCAGACCTAGGGTGGATACAGCAGTGTTCATTAAGAACACAGAGCAGTTGATAGCAATCTTAGGAAGCATTTCTTTAAAACTGAAAGGTAAGTTTACTTCATAAAAGTCTTTTTCTGCATATCCCCAAACCAGTGTGTTAACCTCAGTTCCTTGGTTAGGTGACAGTACAAAAGAAAGTAACTTCTGAGTATTTATTACATCAGTATTTCAATTTTGTGGGAACATGCTTAAAGGCACAGTGAAGAAAATAATACAGTTTCAGTCTGACCACATCATGCCATCCCCTTGGAGAATGGCTCCCAGATATAGAACCATAGGTAGTTTCTAATGTCTACTCCATAATAAACTGTTTAAATAAAATTTAAATATCAGAAGTTATATTGTGATAAAAATTTCACTTGACTTTAAGTCAAAAATCTTGGGTTGTAAGAAAGCCCTCTTCCACAGCAAATTATAGTGCTACTGGCAGCATATATATAAATAATATGAAAAAATGACTGTTTCCTAAAGTAGGTAACCATGGATAAAGGGAATTGTTTATATAAAGATTGTATAACTTAATATACTGAAATATTTACAGAATAACAGAACTCTAAGAAAACCTTCACCCTCATTTCTGAATATTAATTGGAAGAAACACTTTGGCATTAACTGGTACAAGAATTACTTACCTGTGTTTTGTGCAGATCAACTAAACAGCTGCAGGGTTAATTTCCTTTTAGGTATGGTCAGAATCAAAATTTAAAGCATCACAAATCCTCAACGAATAATAGTTCTCTTGAAAACTTAGAATTTTACAATAAAGTCATCCTGTTCTAAAAACTTAAGATGTTTATGTGGGACTTTTCTCCTAAAACTAAAAAGTGTAACATTAAAACTTTATAAAAAGAAACCCAGTTAACATCTTTGTTTTTATAAACAAACAAAATGTTACTGACTTTTAAGAATCTAGTTTTAAGTTTTAGTACAAAAATCTGAACTCAAGAATAGTATATGATATGCTACTTTTGACTTGAAAAGTAACAGAATATCAGATCTCTAAAAATGCATTACAAGTACAGATCCTTGAGGGGTCTTTATAGGTTAAAAAAAATTATAATCAACTTTCATCAAAATATTTACTAGAAATCTTTAAAAATATATTATCATTTTAGATGATTTGTGCATTTGGTAACTACTAAAATGCTTTAAAGATAATATAAAAAACATTTCTCTCCTTTCCTTCCTTCCAACCAAAAAATTTCAAACTTTATGTGTGAGGCATTTTTTTTCTTACATAATATGCATTTTAAAACCAGCTCCAAAAAACTAGATAATCAAAAGTCTTAAGGCTAAAAAAATAGCATATGGCGCTGAAGAGAAAGTAAGAAACTATTTTCTTTTTAACCAAAATACCAGGAATTCTGAACTTTGTATAAATAACACACACAAAAAAACCCCCGCCATATTTGAAGTGTGGTGTCTAAAATGGAGTAGCTCTAAAACGACGACAACAAACAAACCTTTATACTTAATTGAAAAATACTCATTTTTCTTCAATACATACATTATGAATTTTCTACTGGCATTCTTGAATAAAATTAACACACATACTTTTTTTTTAAACCAATTTACTCTCATCTCTCTCTTGTATATAAGAATCTAACAAAAAAAAAATCTCTTCCATGACTGCAGTTCTCTGAAATCCCTAAAATACACATTCTTTTGACAAAAAATTCCTAACCCACTATGCACCTTAGTGTATACATTTGAAAAATGATCTAATTTATGCTTACATTGAATGCATGCCCACAGATCCCAGGGATTGAAGAATCTTACTGGCAGCCATCAGCTCAAGGGATGACAATATTCCTGGCATTCATAATCTCAAAATTTTTAAAGAAAACTATGCACTGTAGTCTTAGAAAAATTTGGATATAGTTCTATTTAAAAAACATACTCATCACAAACAGATACAAGGGAGACAAATAAGAAAATAGATTGGGTTATATCTTTGTAAACTTGTTCCATTTCAAAATGTATTCTTTAGGGTCAGGGAAATTCTCTATAGAAATAAAACTAAACATTTGTTCCCTTTGCTTTGAAAAATATTTACAGTACATAAAACAACATGCTAGAAGTATATACCTGCTTATATTGCTGGCCTGTGATATAGATGAACAAGGACATAAAGGTGCTTATTCAATTATCTGAGCATCTTAAATTTGTATATAGTGAAGTTATTATAGATCGACTATGGAAAAATTAGAAAACATTACTATGAACACCAGCCCTTGTGTAAAACATGACACAAGATGCCAAGATGTTACACATTCACTGTGGTAAAAACTGTACATACATATTCTGTGCATCTGAAATATTTACATTACAATTTTTCCATCTCTCATCATTCTGAGTTGAAAATAGTCTATTCGTCCTTTGCCAAAGAAAGGTGATGTTAACTGATTACATTCATAAAACTTTTTTTTTTTTTTTTTTTTTACAAAATTCTTTGCTAACAACTTTTCATCAATGTCTTTGGCTGGTATTCTCATGAAGAAAAACTCACTCAACTTTGAAAGTTTTGAGCAGATGTTTCCATACCTTTGCTGGCTAGCATTATGATATATATAATAATGATATATGTAATAATAGACCACAGCAGTGTGAAATACAAAACTTTGTAAGTCTATTTTGGTCTCAGAGTGAAATTCATTTCTTTCATCCAGCCATGTTGTCCCTTATTTGATCAACTCGAAAAGCTAGATCTCTGAAAGAGGGGCGCTGATTTACATTATTGTTCCAGCATTCTGTCATGATTACATAAATCTGTAAAAGAGAAAATAAACCAAAATTACGATGAACACAAAGTGCCATCTTTTAATTGGTGAAGACATGAATTTGGAACTAACTCCCACTTAATTTTCCTATGTAGGCATGTGCCATGGCTATGTCTAGATCCACAGTCATGATTATGCTCTTTATCTAATAAAAAGCTCAGCAAATTAAATCGCATAAACTGACCTGAAATCCTTGGATAAAAAGAGAAAGAAAATACATGATTCCTGTGGATAAAAAAATTTTGTTACCTCGTCTGGGCATCCATCTGGTCTTGGTAATCTTCCATTATTCTTCAGAAGTTCTATCAAATGAAACACAATCATCTGTCCTTGTTTGTCATTGCCAATCATACGCATAAATTCCTGAAACACAAACCCACTTTTCAATGACACATTTTTGGGACCTTTAATTTGACAAATTCTTTCTCAACTTCTTCCAGTAAATGGGAAAAATTCTGTATATGTATGTTTCCTTATATGTTTGAAACTTTTTAAAAACAGACTTTTAACTTTAGAAACTTCCTTTTCAGTCATATTTCAGAAGAATATTAAATGTGGAACCTCTATAACACAATTTCCATAACTGTATACACTCAATACAAATTCCCTGAGAAGGGCTCAAGTGAACTAAAAAAATATATTTACTTTGTCTTAACACATCATATTACATCTCAGCTGAAATAAAAAGTTGAATGTAAAAGAAGACATAATAAAAAGAAACTGCAGAATGAATACTTAAGCATAAATGCAATGGAGAGAAAACATACATATGTTTAATATCCATAAAACTAAAGTCTGAACCATGAGCTAGAGAAATATTTACAATGAACACATCATTTATTTAAATATAGAGAGCTCTTATATATGGTAAGGAAATATAAAAATGAGCAAAGGAAACAATGCCCACACACATACTCACCCTAAATACCCAATAAATATATAAATGATACTGATAGCAGAAATGCAAATTAAAATCAAATAGATATAATTTCTCTCCTGTCAACTTGGCAAAACTGCAAATGATAAAATATAAAGCCCTATGCACGGCCTCTGAGAGTGTAATCTAGTACAGCTTTCCTGGAAAACATTTTGAAATAATCAAAATCCTTAAAGGATTTAAAAAAGCATTCATAACCTTTCACCTATAATTATACTTTTACTCTAAGGTGATAACAAGAGATAAATATGTATAAGGATGTCTACTATGTTCAATGAAGTGTTACTTAGGAGACTGAAAAATGATTGTCCAGCAATTATATCCTTATGATAAAGAAAGCTACCAAGAATTTACAAGTCATATTTGCAGTAAGTATTTACCAATATAGGAAAATATCATGCTATAATACATAGTGAAAAAGCAGGATAGCAAACTGTACAGTATGACCTTTTATTTTATAAAAGAAATCTTTTTAATAAAATTTCACTTTTACATATAAAATTAAATGAAGCCTGGAAGAAAACATACCACAATGTAAAGTGGTAGCTGAATTAGAGATGATTTTTATTTTCTTTCTCATGCTTTCCCATGTTAAAAAAAAAAAAAAAAAAAACTACAAGCAGAAAAAAATATTACTTTAAAAGGTTTAACTTTTGCAATAATTCCTAGAATGGATGAGTTTATTGGACTTAATAAAAATAGTATTAAGAGAATATACTAAATAGTACTCAAATCCCCACTTTTTAAAAAATTCAAGGTAATTTAATTAATAAATTTAGGGTTAATTTGTTGGATGCTGTCTGACAAATAAGCAATAGGAGGCCCTAAAATAACCCTAAGCTTACTATTATTCTTTGGAAGAAGCTCTTCTCGTGTTAAAAAAAAAAAAATTGAAAGTAAGTAAAAAACAAACTGACCGCTGGTGGGCTTTTACTTTTCTCAATATATGTGAAAAGTTCATACAGAACCACTCCAAAGCTCCAAACATCTGAAGCCACAGAAAACTTGCTCTCTGTCAGTGATTCTGGTGCATACCTGTAATATATTTAAAAGACAGTTACTTGATGTGCAAATTCTTGATTTTACCTGCAAATCACTGGATTAAAAAAAACCAAGGTGTAGAGAAAAGATTTCACATAATAGGCCTGAGGCTGCTATCCTCAAAAAGGTCTGTTTGCCATGCTGACACTTGGCTGGTACCTGGGAACTCAAGATTTCAGTCGGGTTTCTGCAATTCCCTAAATGGTAAAAGTGGCTCACTGTACCTAAACTGCTTCTGCAAAAAATATGGTTTATGCTGAACACCTGCTTTCCTTCTGGGAGTCTGGAATTTGGGTAAGTGCCAGGCAGAGGACACCCGTATGACCAGTCTCAATAAAAACTGTTAGCACCGAGTCTCTAACAAGCTTCCTTAGTAGGTGACATTTCACACATATAGTCACAATTTACTTCTGGGGGAATTAAGTGTGTCCCATACAACTTTACTGGGAGAGGACACTTGGAAGCTTGTGTTTGGTTTCCTCCAGGCTTTGCCCCAGATGCCTTTTCCCTTTGCTGATTTTGCTTTGTATCCTTTCCCTGTCATGAGTCACAGCCACAAATACAATGGTATGCCGATTCCTAAGAGTCCTCCTAGTGAATCAGCAAACCTGAGGGTGGTCTTGGGAACCTCCAACATACAAAGATAACTAAAATTCAAAAAATTTAATTTTTGTCTCAGTAATAGCAGGGTAACACCAGAGGTAAATGCAAAGTATCTTCTAAGAACTGAAAAATAACCTGCTCTTTCCAAGTTAAGCTTAAAATGAATCCAGATAAGTATCCTAGAGGAAAAAGCGGCTTTTAAACTGGAAGTAAGACTTGAAACTATTAACATATAAAAGAAATAACCTGTTGATCTGAAAGGAGGTGATTATAAGAGGGAGCACAGAAAATAGAAAGTCATGGGAAAATGATGTCATCATCTACTGAAGCTATCAACATTAACCAAGGGAGAATTTTGGCCAATGGATTATGAATAACATGGTTACATTGCTAAATTCATCCTTGTTATAGAGGATGGTGAAAAAGATCTGTTTTAGACTGAGATTTAAAATATGAATTATATAAATTTAATCTCTCCTTCAAAACAACCCCTAGAACATGCTATTAACTAAAACAAAGACCACATTTGAACAACAAATACAGGTGACAAAGATTCTTTTAAATGAAACTGTATTTTTTAAAAGACACGATGGCTAAATCCTATGGATAAAAATTACATGTGACTTTTTCAGACTCTAGATTTAATGTACATTATTCAATAAGTTAGCTAAAAATCTATTTTATCAACTCATATTCTGAAATATATATACAAAAATTAACCTCATTTCATTATATAAAACATTTAATACTTTTACTTGCTAATATAAAAATAAAACTATATGCCAACTCTCCATCTGATGGTTGTTAGCAGCATATAGCTTTCTTTTTCATTAAATACATAAGAAAATTCTGTTCATGATGAAAATGATGTTATTTCTGATTTTTATGCAAGCTTCTTATTAGTGATTCCCCAAAGTCAAGCATCAGAGTTCAATACGTACTTCTCCCCTAAAACATTTACTGAAGGAATACCAGGCCATTTACCATATGCCTTACTTCATAAATTATAATCTTAGCTACATTTTATTCTGTATTATTTATTGGAAATTAAGTAATGAGAAGTGATTTGTCTTATTTTTATAACTTAATTATAAAAATTATACTAGATATTTATCATCTTAAGCTTATCCTGATTGCCCCTGTGATTAAACTTACCAGATATGCAGGGAGAAACATAGGGTCCAAAACCTTATATAATTTGGGGGATTTCTTTATGACAAAGAATATAAAATTAGGAATATGAAAGTGGTATTTAAAATTTAAAAAGAAGGAATCCTGGAAGGAAGGCACTCTGGTGAATGTGCTTTGTTAGCTCCATTATAAATATGCCTCAGCACATGTGTTCTGCAATGTATATATATTTTTAAATAATATTTCATGATATACTTACTTGAATTGCAAAATGAAGTAAGACTTTTTCTGCTGGAAATTAAGCGTAATGTGTTTATGAGGACTGGCACTGCCAAACAAGCTGTATAAAGGACATTCTTCATTACATGACTCAATCTTTGAGGCAGCACAAAGGTTTGCCATATTTAAATCATGCATTTAAAACATGAAAAGATGTTATCTTAAAATATTGTATTGAAATATTTTAATGGATATATATGAACAAAGGGTTTCAAAAGCAATGACCTAGATTCCTGCAAAATTTGCCTAACTAGTTTCCTCTCTGCTTGTTAGCCTCTCCTGAATACAATGTCCCTCTATACATCTAGTTCTCAAAACTTTTGGTCTGAGGCCCCTACACACTCTTAAAAATGACTGAAATGCCCCCAAAGCTTTTGTTTATGTGGGTTATATGTACCAATATTTAACATATTACATATAAAAACTCAAGAAATGTAAAAGCATTATTTCACTAAAAATAACAAACCCAGTAATGTTAACATAAATAACATGTTTATAAAAAATAACTATTTTCCAAAACAAAAAATTTTGAGAAGACCATTGTATTTTACATTTTTGCAAGTTTCTTTAATGGTAGTTTAATAAAAGACATACCTTTTTGTGTTTTTAAAAATTATTTTTCTATGGTTTTTGAAGGTTACACTCCATTTACAGTTATTACAAAATATTGGCTCTATTCCCCATGTTGTACAATACATCCTTGTAGCCTATCTTATACCCAATAGTTTGTACGTCCCACTCTCCCACCCCTATTGTGCCCCTCCCACCCCACTGGCAACCACTGGTTTGTTCTCTGTATCTGTGAGTCTGCTTCTTTTTTTTTTGTTATATTCACTAGTTTATTGTATTTTATTAGATTCCACATATAAGTGATATCATACAGTATTTGTCTTTCTCTGTCTGACTTAATTCATTTACCATAAAGCCCTCCAAGTCCATCCATGTTGCTGCAAATGGCAAAATTTCATTCTTTTTTTTTTTATAGCTGGGTAGTATTCTATTGTGTATGTATGTATATGTATTTATATGTATGTATATGTCTATATACACACCACATCTCCTTTATCCATTCATCTGTTGATGGACACAGGTTGTAGAAGACAAATTTTAGAGCCTATGGAAAATTCCACTCTTTGCTCATGAAAAATGAGTGAAAAAGGCAAATGACATCTTAGAATTGTTATGAAAATACTTCTGACCTCACAGACTCCCTAAAAGAAGGTATCAGAGGCCCCCACACTTTGAAAACTGCTGTTCTCCACCACAAGTAAAGCTATTTTCTTAAAACATGAATCTCACCATGCTATTCTCCTGGATAAAGCCTCCAATTTTCCACCTACACACTGTCTAATTAATAAAATCTAAACTCATTAACATGGCACACAGGACTTTCTAGCCCCAGTTACTGCTTGTTTGTTCTGTGGTATTACCATTCACTCACAACCCCTCTGATCTCTTGTTCTTGTCATCCTCCTCATGGAATGCCCTTCCCCTTTTCTGTCACTGATAAAATAAATTGAAGAAGGCACAATTAAATAAGAAGGTATTCTATGCTCATGGATTGAAAGGATTAATATTGTTAAAATGTCCATACTACTCAAAGCAATCTACAGATTTAATGTAATTCTTACCAAAATTCCAATGGCATTTTACACAGAACTAGAACAAATTCTAAAATCTGTACTAAACTACAAGAAATACTTTGAGAAAGAGAACAACCTTGAGAAAGAACAACAAACCTCGAGGTATCATGCTCCCTGATTTTAAGCTATACTGCAGAGCTATAATAATCAGAACAGGTTAGTACTGGCACAAAAATAGATACTCAGATCACTGGAACAGAACTGAGAGCCCAGAAATAAATCCACACATATATAGACAATTAACTAACAACAATGGAACAAAGAACCTACAAAGGAGAAAGGAAGTCTCTTCAATAAATGATATTGAGAAAACTGGACAGACACATGCAAGAATGAAATTAGACCACTATCTTACACCATATACAAAAATTAACTCAAAATAGATTAACCACTTGAATGTATGATCTAAAGCCATAAAAGTTCCTAGAAGAAAACACACAAAGTAACTTCAATGATTATTGTTATTATAAATACATAAATGACAAACTAGTAGTAATAAGTAATAAAAATAAAAAATAAAAAAGTCATAAAAATAAAGTTTGAAGTTTGTGCTCTAAAACTTCATTTTATTGTACTAAAATATACTCACCAGAATATAGGACTTTCACCAGGTTCTTTCACCTTGTAGTATTCTTTGTCTTGTGGCAAGACTTTGGTTAAACCAAAATCTCCTATTTTAACTCTGTTTTCATTCTCCACCAATATATTCCTTGTTGCCAGATCTCTGTGGATATACCTTTTTGTACCAAGATATTCCATGCCCTATGGATAAAAATAATATTTTTCTTTCAGCTAGCTTTATGAACATAAATAATTTAAGTGGTCTTATGTCTGTCCACTCCCTTCATTATCTAAAAAGAACTCTAAAGGATTTCTTAACAATTATTTCAACATGCTCTCTTCATCTACAACAAATAACCAGGATATTAGGTACCTTGCATATCTGAGATGTGTACTGCAGAAGTTTTTTATGATCTATCCGTTCTTTATGTTTTTGGAGATACTCTCGTAAACTTCCATATGGTAAATATTCCATAATTAATCTTAGATTACGCCGGCCTATTAGCAAACAAATGAGAATATAATGTTTCACTGTGCCATACTTTGTTGATTAAATATTAGAAAACAACCATACAGAAATGTCTTAAAGATATACAAAATCTGAGTCTAAAATGACAAAACCTGATTATAAAGGTGATGTAGTAGTTAAGAACAGACTTCTTCAAGCAGTAAGTTCTAAAAGAATCTTCAAAAATAGTTACGTTTTAGTCTTATCTAATCCTTAAGCAAACCAGAATAAGCTAATGAGAAGACTTCCTTTTTCCTCATCTATACTGAAAAAGCATCTAATTTAAAAATTATATTCTCATAGAAAATATGAGCAAAGACAATTTGTTTCTTTAGAAATGATATTCCCTTGGGTAAGCTTAAGCAAGGAAAGTAACCACCATCCTCAGTGAAGAGAATAATTAACCAAGTAGCCAAGGACTTCCTGTAGTTATACCTTACTACCACAAAGCAAAATCTCCAATCATACAGAATGCTTCTTTCTCTGGGCACTGGAATATTCTAAGTCTGGATCTTGAGGCATCATATGTTTGTTTCTATTACTCAGGATGCCAAAGACATACTGTGATTTCAAAATAGGTTTCAAAGGGCAACCTACCAGCACTGTAGCACACTCCCTTGTACTTTACAATGTTGTCATGCTGCAAGGATTTAAGGATTTCAATTTCCCTTTCAAAGTCTCTGAGGTGCTCTTCAGTACTGTGCTGGAGCTTTTTAACAGCTACCACCTCCCCAGTATTGTCTTGTAGAGGGTCATACCGGCACATCTCCACACTCCCAAAATTACCCTAAACAACACATCACATTAAGACAGAAATCTCAAGTTTTGTAGATAAATTATTAATAAATTCTAATTACACAGGCAATTTTCAGTAGCTAGAATTAGTAGATGTATTTCTAAACTCACATTAGACAACTTTCAGAACTAGAAAAGGAAATAATATTGCAATAGGTGAGTAGTAAACCTATATATTTAATTTCTTCAAAAGGAATTACAGGCTGAAATACAAACAACTTCAAAAAGCATTTAAACAAATCATAAACATTAACTTTTAAGATAAGGCAAGGGACATACCAGGGATTTCTAAATTTCTATTTCTAACTTCCAGGAAGAACTGTGCTGCTTCACAATATACCCTTTGATACCACTGTCAGTGAGCTGTACGGAATAAGGGTCCTTTATAGACTGAATGTCCATGCCCCCTCCCTCAGTTCATATGATAAAGCTCTAACCCCCAACATGAGCCTATTTGGAGAGAGCCTGTGAAGAGGTCATAAAGGTTAAATGAGGTCATAAGGGTAAGGGCTTATAATCCAGTAGGGCTGGTGCCTCTAAAGAGGAAGAGGGTGAAGGGTATAACTCAGTGGCAGAGTGCATGCCTAGCATGCACAAGGTCCTGGGTTCAATCCCCAGTACCTCCACTAAATAAGTAACTAACTAAACAAATAAACAAATAAATAAACCAACCTAATTACCCCCACCCCAAAAAAAACCCCAAAACAAAAGAACTGACATAAGAGGAAGAGATACCAGCGCTCTCTACCATGTGAGGCAACACAGTGAGAAGGTGGCCATATGCAAGTACCATGAAAGAGTACATTTAATAAAGAAATACTTGAATAACAAAGACATACACCATTTTGATTAACTATCTAATAATGTACACGAGGACAAAACTATAAGTATGTTTAATTTAAGGAACTTCAAATATTCATCACTTATTTTTAGAAAATAATGGAAAAAATCAGAAATTTAAACTAAATAAGAGTAGTCTGAATAAGTGAACAGTAAATCAGGGTGTTAACTACCAAAGGGTAGTTTTATAAAGTTAAAGTTAATTTTTCTAAATAATTACCATTTGTGAATATAGGTAGACTAATATGCCTAGGTATTAATTCTTTTATAAAACATATTTTAAGGATGTGATTTACATACATAAATCTAGCTGAGTGTGAATAACTACAAATATTGAATTAGTTAAGTCCAAATTAATGAGTCTTTAGGGTTATATAAAGAATAAGAAATTCTCTCAAAATAGAAACATACTCTAATAATGCCAGATAACATTCCTAAAAATAATTTTATAACATTCTTATATAAAAGATCAACCCATACAGCAAACTTCATTGCTGTCTTCTTTTAAGAAATTGCCACAACCACCCTAACTTTTAGCAGCCATCACCCTGATCAGTCAACAGCCATCAATGTCGACGCAAGACCTTCCACCAGCAAAAAGATTACAACTCGCTGAAGGCTAGAAGATGGGTAGCATTTTTTAGCAAGAAAGTATTTTTCATAAAGCTAAGTACATTTTTTAAACATAACACTATTTGTACACTTAAGAGACCACAGTATAATGTAAACATAGCTGTTATATGCACTGGGAAACCAAAAATTTTGTGTGACTTATTTTTTGTGGTATTTGCTTTTTTTTTGGTAGTCTGGGAGTAAACTCGCAATCTCTCTAAGGTATGCTTGTACATGAATAATCATAATGCTGACATTTGCACCAATTCACATCATATGAAAATCTTAGAAACTGTAATCAGTGTGAAATTTAAATAGAGCATATATTTATCATACTGCTTTTTTTTTGAGGGGGAAGATAATTGGGTTTACTTCATCACACCGTTCTAATAATTGTTAGTTTGCTATTCACCTCCTCCAATTAAGTTGCAAACTTTACAGAGGCAATTACTATGCCCCACATCCAGTGACCAGTGAAGCACCTGGCACTTAGTGTGAGACTCAGATATTTGTATATTAAAATCACATTATTTGGGGGGGGAGAAAACTTAAAATCTGAACGTAATTCAGACCCTCCCAAAGACTCCTGGTTCCTAAATTGCCCACTGGATTTTCATCTACTGATTTAAAAATTTCTAACTCTAAAAGTGAATGATGGTTTTTCACTTTGGATTTTGGAATTTGAAATACTTTTTTCCTAGAAAACACCCTTAATCATATAAATGTTCATATATTCACATCATATTAAAAACTGAGAAAGGATAAAAGTACAAGAAGAAAATTAAAATGTGTATTTAAAATAGCCATATCAATTGAAGATAATGAAGATTATCTAGATTGTTGCCATTTACTTCAAATGAGTTGGATTTTATTTCCTGAAACTTTCTCTACAGTCTACCAAAAAATTTTCTGGGAGATATAATGAAACTCATTAAAGGCCAAATCTAAGGGCTAGAGAAATTAAATGGCTTATTCAGAATCACAGAGAAAATAGCTTAAGGTTTTCATGATTTTGTGACTAGTGACTATGTTACTACTTTAATACTAGTGGTTTTGGTCATGAAAATATCTGCATACAACTAACATGAATCAAGATGTATTCAATGTATTCAACCCCATGAATAAATCATATTATACTAATTCCTTCCTTTTTTGTAAACAATTTATTGTTTGCAATTTGAGCCCTGAGTGGGAATTAAAAAATTATTTTCTTTGTCTTAACATCATATGATTTGCCCCAAAAAGATAACAGAAAATGATCATGCAACTGAAGCATACTCACACAAACAAAATCAAGTACATATGTGAGTAGAAAAAGCATGGAAATAGGAATAGGGAAAGGCTCTCGTCTCATACCTGCTAATACTAGCTGTTTGATCATAGGCAACCTACTTAACTTCTCTGGACCTTAATTTTTCTCACTGTGAAATGAACAGGTTACTCTTTAAGTGTGAACATCACTTCCCAAACTGTTCTAGAGAATACTTTCTATGAGATGTCAACAGATAATTTTGCAAGGAAGGGACAAAAGGACTAATAAATTTTGGACAATTGCATACTACCAAGAAATTGATGCTATCAACATAGAATTATGGCCAAGGTCACCCAGTGTGGTTGACAGCTTCTATGATTATTTCCCAATGTTCTCTACACTCTGACATTCAAGCTCTTTTATAACCCCCTCCCCTTGAGTGTAGGCTGGATTCATTCATTTATAATGAATAGAATATGGCAGAAGTGATAAGATGCCACTCCTGAGATTAGGATACAAAAAAGACTATCACTTCAATCTTGAATGTTTGCTCTCAGCTCCCATGTTGTGAGGTGGCCTATGGAGAAGCCCACGAAAGTGATCTTGGAAGGAGATATTCTGAGGCCTCTCAATAGCCATGTAAGCTTGGAAGTAAATCTACCCCTAGTCAAGGCTTCAGATGACACTGCAAGACCTGGCTGACACCTTGATTGCAATCTTGTGAGAGACTGTGATCTAGAACCACTCAGTTAAGTTGTTCCCAGATTCCGGACTCGCCTAGCCTTAGGTGATTAACAAATGTTTGTTGTTTTCAGCTGTTAATTTTAGGGTAAATTGTTGTACAACAACAGATACACCTAAATACCTGGACTATTTTTTTTTTTTTGCCATTGCTACACTCTTTGAAACATTTCTGAGAATGTTTTACAAACAAGGAAAAACAGCAAAATATGAATATAACTAAGCTAATACATAATATAACCAATGTTTAGCTCTGGTAAAGCTGAATCAGAACACTGAGCTCAGATTAAAGACCTAAGTGAGGCCTCCATAATGTACCCATGCCAAAATCCAATTCAGAAGGCCACATGGTACAGAACCCAATGCTAGCATGTTTAGAGAAAGAAAGCAAGCTTACCACTATGATTGGACATGCCAAGAACTAATCCTTTTCTGGTCTTACTTAAAATATATAGGCTATGCATGACTGTGTGACCTTTCAGCAGAGAGAGACTCTGTCTGCTAGTAAACATAGTCCAGTTAATATCTGGACTCTGAACAATCAGATTATTTCTCCCTGAGACAACTAAAAATGGAGGTGAGAGAAAAGGCTTAACTGTTCCTTTCTCTAACTCATAACTACAGCGCACTCTACCAAAAAAGAGTCCCTTGGTCAAATTATTTGGGAAAAATACTGCCTAAATTATCTTCCTCTTGAAGATGTTCAATGCATATTACATGTTAAAGGGTCTGAGAAGTTCTTCAGCAAAGACAGTAGTTTACTTAACACAGCATTTCTCCAACACCTGACAATTAAACCTTTTTTCTACAAACACTCCTCAAAATTTTGTGGAAAGTGAATTTTAGATAATTTCAAAAGCCCTTTTTCTCCCCTAAATAAAATGTTTTACGATTAACTATTTAAAAATCTTCTGACATCTTACCTTGCCAAGTTGCTGTAGAAATTTCAAGTGTCTCTCTTCAAATTGTGTAGGGTCTCGGTCTTCAAAAGCACCAGAAAACCCTAGGGCACCTATCCTCATATTTGGTAACATGTCATTTTCTGTTAATAGTTCATAATCTGTAGAAACAAAGAATAATACTACCATAACCTGGCAAACACATTCTCTGGGTTAAAATGATATGCATGCAAGCTGACCAAAATAATCAGAATGAGTTAGAAATATTAAATACAAACTGATACATGGCAACTCCAATAGTTTAGATTATGTTAATGAAAGCTTTTAATTATAACCCACAATCTGACAGGTTTTCAATAAAGATTTTTTGCAAAGGATAAATGATTACTTTCCAAAATAGATAGTTTTAATATTTATAAAGTAAGATTATATTCTGATTTTTATGATGAGAATGGCAAGTAATATTGGAACAGAAAATACTTATGAGTCAGACAAATCTATATTTAGCTACGTATTTTAAAGGTGAGGAGGACAAACAAAAACAAATCTACGTCATGTTAGAAAATCAATCAGTTATAAATTATAGAGAACTAGTTAAAAAAATAGAATTGTTTTTAAAAAGTCAAATAAGCCAAATAAACTTCTATAGTATATTATGTACTAAGTGGCAAACCAACATGAAGTTATTAGAAGGAAAAAAGCCTTTTTTAAAAATGGCGAGACTGCTCAATCTGGGAGATCAGAATACATATAAAATAAGAAAAGTCATATGAATGTAAGAAATTAAAGTCTAAAAGATATCAGGGAACTTTCCAGAAGGGATTACAAAATTAGTAAAGATTTACTAAGTACAACAAAGTTAGAAAGCTGGAGAATCATTAGGATTGCTCCATCAACACATACCTGGAGTAAACAAACTGTTAAGATCTCGAATGATGGCTCTGAAAGAAGGTCTAAAATCTGGTTCATAATCCATACAATTATTAATAAGATTTGCTAATTCTGTCCACTTTGGTGCAGGAAGTTGGTGCCTATCTTCATAAAATTGTAGCTTCTATAATTAAAGAACCACACATTGAGAATAAATTATGAATGTCACATCAACCTTCTTTCTAACATAAGACGGGCTAAAGAATATCAAATCATGCAAAAGAACTATCAAGGATCACAGAGTAATTCCAACTTCACCACTGATAGAAACTTACTCTTTGAGAATCCAAAGCACTCAGAGGCTTATCTCCTCCACTGCAGATTTCCCACAAAGTGGTACCAAAACTCCATTTGTCTGTTGCTAAGTTTAGATTTTTAGGATTTTCAATGCATTCAGGTGGTACCCATGGTATTCTCTCCTGCAGAACTTTTAAATGATAGGAACAAAATATGGTTAAATAGTTCCCACAAATAAACAACTCTTATATACATAAATAATTTTCACACTAATTTGAATAACCAAGGGATTGTGTACGTGTGCACACATGTGCACATGCTTAAGAGCCAGAAAGGACCTTTGAGATCGTGTAATGTCTCAGCTTTAACAGTGACAATATTGAAACCCATAAAGATTGAGCAATTTCACATACTTTGTTAGTAGCATTAGACAGAATTAGAACCCTGTACAATGAATCCTGGATTGACTAAAGTTTTCATTAAGCCATAGGGTCTCAATTAATACCCTACTCTCTCTACCCCTAACTAATAATTGTATATTCCAAAAAAACTTTTTTCCATAAAATTTGTCCCAAATTCTGTATTTCTTTTGTATTCTTGATTTTTCTTGTATTTCTTTACAATGTGTAAGCAGTAAAGGTAATGTTAACATCATTCTGAGCTGTACTAATGACTGAATAGCAGTGGGTATTGTAACTTGTAGATGAAAAACTAAGGACCAACAGGAAGATGTATGACTAAATTATACCAAGATGTTCTGAGTATGGAATTGGTATAGGTAGGCTCTGCTCGGATCATGGAATTTCCCAGTTTTTGTGGTCTTTGATCCCATCAGAAAAATAGTACTCAAAAAGGAGGACCACTTTAACATTACCCTCTAGTATTCTGGCATAGAGAGACAGACAGACACACAGACAGACAGACAAATAAATAAGAGTGAAGGATTAACTGTTGTATCTTTTGGTGTATTTTGGTAAAGCAATGTGAATATTTTTGCTGTATAATTAAGAGATTAAAGAGTACAGAGTCCTTTCTTCCTCACCATGTGAATATATATATTCTATTTCTTCACCTCCGATTCCAAAGGGTAGAATTTCCCTGAGTACCAGATCTAAGATCTTGTAACATTATCTGCCCTATAGTCTCTGTCTTCACTGTCATATAAAGGCAGCAAATTTCAGTACCATTGGTTCAAACAGGATACCAGGTATTAATGTACAAAAGTTGATCAATTTGGATTCTAAATTTAAAACATTCAATTAGAGAAATTAGCTAATGTAACGGAATAGAATTATGACACTATTTAGACCTAAAAAACTCCTTTCGATTATTTAACTGAAATTTTTATTTTAATTGTGTTAAGTAGAAGGTTATCAAAAGTTTTTTTAAAAAGGTTTAAAAAGTCAGAATTAGCTGAATAATTAAATAAAATTTCAAGCTAGATAATATCTTCTCAAATTTTTATTTAGTGGCTAAAGGGGAGAAAAATTTAGAAAGTTTGTGACTCAAAGAATGGTATTAAAAAATTTCACATAATGCTGGATAAAATCAGACATTCCATAAATAATTAGGGATTAAAACTGTTTTAAAAAATCATCTTAACGTCCATAGTAACATGCTTATAAGAAAGGAGAAATAGAACAGACTAGGAATGTAACTAAACCTTAATTTAGATTGCTAAAAATGGTTGCTAAATTTTACTATTAACCAAGAACATGTCAATAAAACAGAATTTGAGAAAAAGTAATGCATGCTTTATGCCACTTTCCAAGTAAAGCTTAAAAAGTTAAATTCAATCCCTGTAGAACTTACTGTCCTTTGGCAAAACTGTAATACTAATGCCAGGATCACTAAGTTTGATGAAAGGAGGATTTCCTGTCTTCCTGTCTTCTTCTCTGATAAGAAGAATATTTTTGGCACACACATTTCCATGAATAAGGGTTTTTTCTTCCTATTAAAGTAAAATGCACATATATTCAAACATTAATCAACAAATATTTGAGCACTTAACATGTTCAAGGCCCCGAAGTGGATATAAAAAAAGAAAAATAAATAAGACAGTATAAAATAATAAACATTAATTTGGAGGCACGCTTTGAGATAATAAAGAAAATTTTATGCCAGCACTGTGCTTCCTGTTTTACATTTTAATTCTATACCCATGATGAAATGAATACTTTTAAAAACCACCTAATGCCACTTCACTTTATTAAGCTGAGGTTTTAAACAGTATGTATTCCTAGATGGTAGCTAACAGCAAGAAATTCTGTTTCTCTTCACAGCAGGACATAGGTGTACACTGGAAGGTCTGATCACTGGCTGGCCCTCTGATATTCTGCTTCTCTAGCAACATTGCTTTCTCCATGGACATAACGTCCAATTGCCCACAAACACCATAACAAGGTATTTTCTGTAGGGATTTTTCTGCTACCCATAGTTAGCACAACATGTTTCTGCAAAATTTTTGTTTTAATTCTCTAAAACCAAGCGACACAAACTACAGACTGTCCATCAGCATCAGCAGTTCTAAAAAGACTGGTGGGATGCCAAAACTATTTCTTTCAAACTTGATTTTACATAAATAAATATATACCTAAAATAATCCCTTTCATCAACTAACACAAATTATTTTAAATGACTTAGCATTCATTTACAGATTTCTTGCTCCCAGGTCAAAATCCCTTCTACATTGCTTCATAGGCTAAAACAATAGTTGATAAAAGAATATACTAATTACTTACTAGAAAATGCATGGCCCACGCCAACTGTTTAGCCACTTCAAGTTTCCATAATATATTTATAGAATTTTTATTCTTTTTCAGATATGTATCTAGTGATCCAAATTTTACAAACTCCTGAACCAGAATATCTGTGTTAAAATATAATGATAATAGTAAGGCTCAAGTACAATACAATAAAAAGTATATAATTTATTAAACTTTTATAAATATATTTATAGTTATATGTATTATAGGTAAAGAGATTAAACTACATAAAATTCACTAATTTAAAGAAAGCTTAACAGCTATACACCATTGTATTTCTAGGTTTTAGTTTATTTAAAACAGCAAGAGGTAAAAGTCTAAACAATTATATATACACACAATATTACATATAATTGTAAATTATATAATAACACATTGATTATGTAGCTCTAATCCCCAATTGTGATTCTGCTTGATCTAGTATTAAAACTGGTTAGTTTTCACATGGTATATAACAATTGTTAGCAACAAAAGTTGCCTTTGGACCTTGCTGGGTAACTGAAATAAATGCAATGAAGGTTTTATGGCCCATAAAGAACAATCCACATGCCAGTAATTAAGAACTGACTACAGGTAAATTTACATCAGGGCAAGTGTCCAAGAAAAAAAAAAAAAAAAAGAGGAAAAAAGATCTAGGAGCTACAATGAAAAAGAGCTTAATAAAACTTTTTTATGCAGCATATAAGACCTACTGTATTTCATATCTACCACTGTCACATGTCCCATTATTTTATGTGTCATAAAAGTAAAAAACCTGCCAATCAAACTATGACATGTCATCAATCAGAGATCAATCAGAGAAACACAGAACCACCCTAGTTGGGGGTGAGGGGCAGAACTCTCTACTCTGCATTTAGATTTACTCTCCCTTTATCAACCCCTTGAGATAACTGAGACACCTCTATGAACAGATTTGAAAACCACTGCCTTTCAAAAGATTATCAATTTTCAAAGATATGAAGAAATGTTATGTAACTATGGATGCATATTTAATCCACATTACTAATGGAAAATGGAGAAGTAACTACATAAGTGATTTTTCCGAATGTAAACTTTGGTTTTTATGACAGTCAAATTTAGTGATAGAATGTATCTAATATCTAAATCCAGTCATTTCTGTCAGTTCCATTAAAATTCAGTATATCATTTATATGCTTTGTCTTAATAACTTCAAATAAATTTATATTGAAATGCCAGTTATATCAATGTTATGTTGAACCAGCCATAATCTGTATTGCTGTGGTTAACAGAAAAGGTTATATTTGTTTACTAGAATACTCCACTGTTCTGGCATTTTAACATAAGGCATATTAAATGGTTTATTGCATTTTAATTTCATTCACTGGTTTCCTTATTTATGAAAATACAAATGAACAGTTCTATAATATTTTTTATTTCAACAATATTTAACTCCTGTTAAATTATAGTTTATATTGATATCTAACTATGATCCTGAAACTGAATTTTCTATATAAACAAAAATATATGTTCTGAGAAAGGCATGACATTAATGTAAGGAAGGCAGTGGTTTTACTTACTCTCCTCTCCACAGACACATACTCCATAATTTAAAACCAGATGTTTGTGAGAAAGCTGGCTCATCATGCTTGCTGCTTCAAAGAAAGACTAAGGAAAAGAAAAACATACAAAAGATGTAGAAGAATTATTTTTTGTTGTTGTCTATAAGCATTCATAGCTCAGAAAGATACTGTCTGCCATAAGAGAAATGTACTTTCTCCTATTTTCACCAGAACTGTAGATAAGATTACAACGTGCTTTGGTCTCTTTGGACTCGCAGTTGCCATCAAACTTGATGATAGAGTTCATTCTCAGGAAACCCCTGAGTAAGCTTGGTATAAAGAGATAGCAATAAGAAAGGGCAACATGAATGATGCAACATAAACAGGCTAAGACCCAAAGCACCAAGAGTAGAGATCAGAGGTACAAATAGGGGTAGACACCAGAGACAGTAATATGGGACTGCAGTAAATGGATGGGAGTTTCAAATAACACTTCCTAAAGAATTAAGAATAATCTTTGTGCAGATAAAATATTGTAACAACTATGTCAGTAGACTGGCATGGTATCAACATCACTAACTCGACTAAACTTGACTAGCACTTCTGGGTATGGTTACTGAAGATCACAATTACCAACACTGTGGAGTTCTGGATTAGAACAACTCTTCAGTTTGTATGTTTCACATCATTTTCCACTAAAATCCTTTAAGACATTTTAAGTATCATAAATGTTTGTTACATCATATTTGGTGATATTCTACTATGCTCAGGACTCTGGCAATTGGCAGCTGGGTTTCTACCAGCTAGCATCTCTGGTTGATGCCCATATTTCACCTAGAGTGTTCCTCAGTACAGTGCTTTTCAAAAAAAAAATTTTAAGTAGATGAAATTGTAGAGGAAATCTGTGGAAACCATGAAGCTCTGGGAAGCCAAGTTTAAAAACCACTGCCTCAGTATATACAAAGATGCAATAAAACCCATAATACAATACTAAATAATTAGTTTGGAAATAACGTATCATAAAAATATTCTATAATTTTTAGCACCACCAGAATGCATCCTTAGAAAGGTCCTTGATATATATACACTTTTAAAAATTACAATTTTGTAAAGCTGCATGCATGAATGTATTATGTGCATATGAGAGCACCTCTCTAAGTATCATAAACTACATGAACTATGCAAAGAATATACAAACCTCTGAATAGTTTCTATGTGCTTTATCCAGAACTTTTAAAAGAACTTCTGTTTCATGCAGTTGACCGTAGTCTCCTACTTCCCTTCTTACGCCTTTAAAAATTTTTGTAAAAGTACCTTGGCCAAGGCTTTCATTCTTTAAAATAAAAAATGGAAAGAATGAATAAAGACAGAGAAAGATGCAAGAATAGGAACTATGTTCAATCATACAGTTTTTAAAAATCCATGAGCAAATATTTCCTTTACAAATTAAACCCAGATTTGAGACTCTATATTAGTTATATTCTGCTTCCTTCACAGTAATAAAAGAAAGCAAGGATTAATGAATAATTCGATTCTATCCTATTCTTAAGCGTCCTAAATTAGTATAATTATCACTTTTTATAATGTCAGTGCTTACCTTCATTTATTTACATGTGAATCTTTTTCTTCATTTGCCTTTCCTAATAGTGCAACAGAAAGGCAGCACAGTATGGTCTGTGCAGGCAGAATGTCTAACCTGTTCTTTATTAGCACTTACTGGTTGTGTGACCTTGTACAGGCTATTTACTCTCCCCACGCTGCAGTTATCTCTGTTTCTTCATCTGAAGAATGGGAATAATAACTATTTTTCCATAGGATTGTTATGAATAAGAAATGAATAAATAGAAGAAAGCATTAGTCTACAACATAGTAAATGTTGGGTAAGTGTTAGCTACTACTAGTATTAGTAGTATTTCTTGCATATCCTTACAGAATCATTGCACTCTGAAGCAGGGCTGCCTGCGTTCAAATTAAAGCTCTAATATTATTAGTTTTGTAATGTTGGTCAGGTCACCTGGCAATTCTCTACTTCTTATTCACATAAGGATTCATACCTTTATAATTCTGGATAATTCTGCCTGTTGTTCTCTTAAGGAACTTAGACATCCGTTGGTCTTTCTCATTCTACTCTGAAAGCCCCTAAGTTCTCTTTCATAAATCCCATTTCTTTCTCCTTATCTGCTGCATTTGAATAATTTGCAGATCTAGTTTTCAACTAATTCTCCAACTGTTGAGTAATCTGCTTTTTCAACTTGTCCATTTTTAAAAAATGTCTTCTAACTAAAAATTGGCACTTGCCATCTGCCTCTACAAGGATTGAATCACGTTGGCACTTGCCATCTAACTCTGCTTGGATTAGATCACAAGTTGCTGCAGCTGCTGACCTCCAACACACCCTGAAAGGAGTTCAGGATGGAGGTGAGGAATGAGGTGCTCTGTGCTCTGGGAAAACTGGATGAACAGCCTTTCAGCTAGTTAGATACTTTCAGGAGATTTTATGACCCCAAATCTTGCGTCTCTTCATATCTAGAAAAGGACTAAAATTATTAATGGTGACATCTGTTCCTTGTGACTAACAGCAAGCCTCTGCCTAAACATGTGCTTGACTGCACGTGCCCCTTTCACTGAAATCATATGTAATACTGAACAGTTTCTCAGAGATTTCTGAGATGCTATCTCCCAGGCTATAGTCCTCATTTTGCCCCAAATAAAACTTAACCCAAAACTCTCACATTGTGTGATTTTATTTCAGTCGACATGTCAATGAAATCTTTTTTTCCCCCAAATCTTTTTGGACTGTTTTGATGATGTCTTGTTTTTTCCCTATGTTTTCAACTCCTTTTTAATTTTTAAACACACACACACACACACACACATACACACACACATATGTATGTATGTATGTGTATACGTATTTTATAATCTCTATCTGAAAAGTCTGTTATATGAAGCTCTTCAAGTATAATTTTGATTTTTTTTGGTCTTCTGATTTTTGCTTAATCTTGTATTATTTCTCTGTTTTAAAATTTTCAATTAAAAGCTCATGTTTGAAGTCATTTTACCTGTGGGAATCTTGGGTAGCCAAGGTTAAGAGTATATTCTTTCAAAAAGATTACACAGTTGCTTTTGCCAAACTCCACAGGGTGTTACTAAGGGAGCACTACTTGTTATTTTAATTCAACTTACTGGCTTAGGGTTTTCTCAGACCCTGCTGGTGACATAAAGAAACCCAAACTCAAAAGCTTGTAATTACAAATTCTCAGGAGAGACCTTTTTTACCTAAGAGCTCAACTAAAACAAACAACACTCTTCTTCATCTCTTCTTGCTAGTGGGTGAATTTTGCACAATCCATATATTGTTTTACTGAGGATGTATTTACTTGACGGTTCTGGCTTTATTCAGAGATGGTCTCACTATTAACTCCTGGCCTTGGCCCTTTTTTGTACTGCTTTTAGATCTTAATTCCCTTCATTGGTGAGACTAATCCCGATCCCACAAAACGTCCTGCAGCCAAACATCAGCTCTATGTACTTCTTTGTTTTCAGTACCTTCTTTGAACTTCCCTTACTTTCTCGAGAACTTGAGAATTAAGATATTCTTTTAGATGAAGACATAATTTTTAATTAAAAGTTAAAATTTATAAAAAAAATTTTTAATTCCTGAGAAGAAAATACAATTCTATTCTTAAAATAATTAACTCAAGTTTGGTATCCCATTTTCACAAGACAAAAATATTTGAACTGCTAGAAAACTTTTATAATATATGTTATAATAAAATAGTTCCAAATGTCACATGAATGTAACATGGGGGAGAAAATTAAGAAAACAGTTGTTTTAAAAGGACAAAAACACAATAATCAGCATCTAATGACTTACAAACATCAAATCTTCATTTCTGATTTTGTGGAACACCATTTGGTTCACATTATTATGTCTCTGTAATGTTGGTGAGGTTGGTATATCAGAAATACCATTGGTTCTGAAGACCAGAAGGTTTGATTTATCTGTTAAAAAAAAGAGACAGAATGAAAAAAATATGTGTGTGTATATATGTGCGTGTGTCTGTGTGTCTGTATGTGCGTGTATATATATGAAAACCAAAACATACTGAGGATATAAATTGCTCTAAAGGGATAAAATAAAATGTGTCCTATATACAACAAATGCTTAATAATTTCTTGTTCATATTGTTCATTTTTTTATAGAAAATTATTTTAGGAGTTTATTCATTGATATACTCTAACTTTGACCTACTCTAACCAGTTATTTTATATATTCAAAATTATAATCCCTTCCTCAAATAATATAATTTTTAGGAATTTTAATAACAGTTTAAATATGCTTATTATTTCAAGGAACTTCCAACATTACTGTCTTTATTTTAAAAGATAATATAAAAGAAATTAAAATTTTAAAAGACTGAAAGTTTTTACTTAGAACATATGAGAATTTGTTAGTGAGGTCTTTCAATTTAGTAAATAAGTGACTTATTGATACCAAGAAATCATTACTTTTTAAAAATATTTTAGAATGATAAAACTTTAAGTCACTTCTAGACAACCCAAACCAAACTGAACAATCTTATTAGAGGATGCTTGTACAAAATATGAGGAAAAAATTAATTTGTTTTTGGAGCTTCTTCTTTCCTATCTCTTTTGAAATCAATATACTGAAGCTATCTCCCACCATATACACAATCCACGACCATATTTTTAAGATAACTAGAAAATTATTTTACCTTTTGGCTTTGGGGGACAGCATTTAGTAAACTGGAAGATGATACTGTCTGAGCGAACAGTTTCCATCTGGTAGCAATTCAAAAGATCTTTAAGATTATTGAAGTTCTTCTTAGTACCACTGAGGTTGTATTCTCCATTCTCATTTTTTGTAATCAAACAGTGCTTATATTCAATGACATTTTCTCGCTATGTTTAATCATTAATAGAGGGAAGGAAAAATCACAATGGATATAATAGTGATTATTGTGACAAAAAGGATATAACACAAACAAACAACAGGACATTTAGACACCTGAACTGTGAATCCTAACACAGTACCAGCATAGGACGATAAAGGTGTCTGGCTCCTCAAAAAGGCATCTAATTACATTGCAGAGCATACAGAAATAGCTTAAGAGTTATTTTATTGAAAGGCAAGGAACTACTACTACTACTACTACTACTACTACTACTACTACTAGTAATACCACCACCATCCTTATCAGCTTTCTATCATTTACAAGATAAAAATCTAAAACTATTTTAGCATACAAGGGTTTCCATGAGGCGGCTTCTTCCTCCATCCCCAACCACTGCCACTCTCAACGTACAATCCATGTTCTAGCTATATTAAGTGACTTAAAAAATTTCAAGCAAATGCCTTGATATGCTGTTTCATGCCTTGGTAACTGTACATGGTATTTCTCTACAGAATGTACATTCTTTCCTTTTGAGCAGTGGACTTTTATTCAATCCTTAAAACTCAGTTCAATTTCCACTTTTTCTGTGAAGTCTTCCTAACAAATCTTACCCCATTCCACAAGGAAAGGTGATTACGTATTCCACTGTGCCACTACTGTATTTATAAAATTACCTCTAGTATGGTAATTTTAACATTTTTCAGTTTTTCAATGTTTGTCTTACATGCTATACTAAGAATTTGCTCATTACCTATTTTTTTGAACTCCTTCTTATAAGCATAGTCATAAAATCTACTCAGTATCTCAAGGTCAATCTCAAGTCCTTCCTACTCCAAAGGACCTTTCTTAATAATTATAACCTTTTCTCTTATTGTCTATATTTGCTTACACTAAATAATACTGATAATAAACAATGCTCAATTTAGTATTTTTTTTGGAGAGACTTGATGAAATTTGACACACTGGTAACACTCAAACATTAAAAAATAAAATAAAATAAACTGCAAATAAAAAGACAGTAGGACATTACAAATAATTTTTAATGTAAATCCTAGGAATTATATCTTATTTATCTATGAAAAATCCCTGAGGTAAATTAAGTTTATTTAACTGCTAGTTATCATATTCAGAGCTATAATTTGGAACATCAAAAAAGGAAATATGGTAGATATTATGAAGGGGAAATTATATGGACTAAATAGAGATGTTAGCCATTAATTAGTGTGATATACTAACCTCAACAGCAAAAGTCAGAAAATATTTATTAAAATCCTTAGGACTGCATCGAAGTACATAGAAGTCCAGTCTGATTACCTGCTTTCTTCAGTTTACTGATAGCAAAATCCATTCTAAATGTAAGAAATAATTTGAATGTTAATGCAGCAAGAATCATAACATTATGACCAAAATGTCACCTAAAAGATCAAAAGTCAAATCTAAAACTCTCAGAATTTTTAGATGTCCCCTCTACTTTATATGTTTATCAATAATCTTGCAAGGTAAAGTATTAAAGTGCCAAGCTATTTTGCAATATGTTCAAACCAATTCAGGGGGAATTATATTGCTTTAAAAACAATGTATTATAAAACATATAAAATCACTAAGAACAATTTATTCATTTGAATTTTTTACCTTCTGATTACAAATTGAGTATTTTAAAAACCATACTCTCATAAAACTTCATTTAACTATACTTTAAATGTAAAAGTATTATTCTGTTGAGTAAAATCTTCTTTGTAACTCATTAACTTTAAAAAAAAATTTACTTTTAAAGTCTGCATTACTCACGAAATTGGGCCATGACAGTTGCTTTGTATATTTTCAAGTACCATTGGAGGTGCTACTTCTTTACAAAGATAATGATGTGCATCTGCAGTTAATCTATAATATCCGTCAATTAAAGACACAAAAGACAAAGCTTCACTTAATGAGCTAAGTTCAATTTCCTAAGGGGAGAAAAGAAAGAGAAATAGTAACATTTAAAAAGTCAACTGTATCCTACAATGGATTAAAATCTAAGAAAAAGAAGGCATGCTGATGAACGTTGAGCCCCAGGTTTTCTAATTTTGGTCATATAACCCTGAAATGGTCAGACAGGTAAATCACAGGGATACTTAAGTTAAACAAACAAATAACATTAATGTTTAAGCCAAAAGCTCAAGAGATATCTGAATTAAAAAGAAAACATCCAGACAAATAATAAACTTAAGAGGAGAGCATAAAGGAATTCATCTCTTCCCTTTCAATTAAAGTAAATGGAATTTCTGAAGTTATTTTTAAAAAGGAAGGGTTAATCTTTTAGAATCAAACATGTCTCACAGTTTGGGTAGGGCTCACCTGGGAATGGTTTACATTTTGTCATATAAATAGGTGGTATGACTAGTATTATGCACATTTCTATTAGTAAAAAATTAAAAAAAAAAAAAAAAAGACTATACAGTAGTCCCTTCGTCCCTCCATATCTGTATGGGATTGGCTTCAGGACTAACCCTCTGCAGATACCAAAATACGTGGATGCTCAAGTCCCTCATATAAAATGGTATATTATCTGCATATAATTTATGCACATCCTCCTGTATACTTTAAATCATCTCTAATACCTAATACAATGTAAATGCCATGTAAATAGTTGCCCACACACGATAAATTCTAGTTTCGCTTTTTGGAACTTTCTGAAATTTTTTTCCTGAAAATTTTCAAACTGGGGTTGGTTAAGTTTGTGGATGTGGAACCTACAGATACAGAGGGCCGACCGCAGTCAGGAATGAGCACTACAACAGGGAACCAGCACAACCAGGCAGAAAGGGTAGGGGAGGAAGGTTACTGGTACTTTGCTAATCACAAAAATGAGTGAGAAATACATTAATGTACAAGAAATTCTATGGGAAGATAGTGTTGACAGTGATACAAAAAGCTTGATTAAATAAAAAAGCTTACTAAAGTCATGTTTATATTTACAGTTATATTTAAAACTAATCAAAATCACTATAAGAAAATAACTTTGGTATTAAGATTCTGAAATACTTATTTACAACAACTGTAAAAAATAACCATTATTTAATTATAAAGCAAACATACCAGACTTTTACCATCTTGCTTATGAATAGTTACAATTCTGCTTTCATTTGAGCCTTCTTGGTTTGCTTGTTTAATACTGACATCAATAATATCAGGAAAATCACAATATAACTGTAAACCCTGTAGTTAAGAGCAGTTGAAATTAAAAATAGACAGAATTTATGGTGCCATTTTAAAACAAGACTTATGAAAGCAATAACATTCATTCCAAATTCTTTAAGAAAATTATTGATAGCAGTAGATAAGCATTACATGGGATTCTCTCCCCCAATAATATAACCCTAAGACTACACTATCTCTTACTTTGACTTAAAAGTGAGAGCATTAAAGGATACCAGGAATCTAAAGTGTGCTGTAGTATCCTTCAATCCAATCAATATTAATAGGGAAAAACTGTCAGAAAGTTGAAAGTTTACCCAAGAATGAAGATAAAAAATAAATACCTGATAACATCCTAAGAATAACATAGTATGAACAAACTTGTAATGCAAATCTAAAAAAATCTAAATTATTTAAGTATATGTCATCATAAAATCAGTGAAAATTAATCTTTTTTCATAATTAAATTTCATGATTGTGCTTACTATTATCAATACTAGTAAAAGAAAAAAGCACAACTACTTTAAAAATCACTTTTAGAATTCAAATCTTTTCTGAAACTGTAAGAACACCATTACTAATTATTTTCTCATGGAAAATTAAATAAAAAACCACTTAAGATCAATGAGAAGAAAACCACAGATATAACCTTGATGATGTTAAAAAAAAAAAACTTCCACTTTCATCAACAGTAGAGAAGTGCAAGACCATATTTCAAGTGACTAAAATTACTTTGCTTCTATTGCCATTCTACTTAAATTATCAAAGAATGAGAACATATCATTGAGGATTACCTGTTCTGTCAGTGTCTCACTTTCTTTATGTTTCCCTCTTGACCACTGAATTCCACCGTTTCCAGTTATTACAATGGTTGCAAAAATCTCCTCACCTGAAGGACCTCTTCCAGGTTCTTTTACTTCAAATTGCTCTGTGTAGAAGGCAGACTGAAGAGTTTCCAGATTTATAAGATACTTAAGTTTCAAGTTTCTGGCAGTGGCTTTGCAATGGCTGAACTGCTCAATAAATCGGCGAAATCTGTACCTTATTCGCTTCCTTGTCAAAATATGATAGTCCTGGATCTTTGCTCGGACACATTTTGGTAAGAATGTCTTGTAGCTAGGGATAGAGAGCACACAAGCAAAACAAATTGGAACAAAACAAAACTGAAAGAGAAGTTACCACCGTTCTCCATAATAAGTAACTGGTCGGCAGAGGGGTCAAGTGGATAAAGGTGACACACCCACCATCCATACAGTATAAAATTTTAAGGGTTTTTATCTGATGATGTGAATGTATTTACCAATTCTGAGTTACTGTAAATTTTTAGAATAGACGTTAATTTTCTTCCCCCAATGAAATAAAGACTTAATCTAGTTAACAATGGAGCCTTTAAAATTTTATTTTCTCTTATTATCTTATATGCCATTTTTTGGCACTGTGTTGCCAAATATATTTCCTATGATGCTATACACCAAAATTTATCTGAATTCTGGAAGTTGTTATATTTTGTTAGATACTACTGATAGCCATTAGACAAACATACTTCTTGTGTATACATTACTTTCTCAGGCCAGCTTCAATAACTTCTAAATTCCTTCACAATCAAAACAATTCCATTTGGAAATGTTTTAACTCTTTTGTACTTCCACCTCTATGTAAAATATCCTAAAGAAAGTAGGTAACTTATTTCTCTCCTGCTAAAATATCTGCCAAATGAAGAACATTTTAGTTTTGAAGGTACAAGTATGTTAAAATTTCCATGCCTTCACATATGCTAATCCTTCTTCCCATCACCCATCTTATCTGGTTAGCTCTTACTCATTCTGCAAGTCTCAGCTCCAAATATCAATTCCAGGAAACCTTCAGGACCTCTATTAGACGCTCCTCCCTTTGTCTGATAGCATTCTGTGCACCATTCCATAATACCACTTATCACAATATCACGTATCACAGCATATTATACTGTACTTGAGTGCTGGAGCTGGCTAGTGCTGAGAAATTACCATTGTAAGTTAAGGATTATTCTATAATTATTTTATATTTAATTTTATTTTACATTTTACTACCATCTACACTTTTGAAGTTATTCATGTCTATCACATCGGAGTGACGGAAGGGTTTGTTACTGCTCATCTCTTTCTAATTCTGCATTCAGTGATGTCAGGCTGATACTTTGAAATTGACCATGGCGAGGGCACTTATACCATGGATACCAGCAAAAATCACAAACAAATCACTTTTTTTTTTTTTTTTGAGAACTAGTGCTAAACATTTACCAGTACACCACTGCTTACTTACTCCCTTTCCTCCCTACTCTAATACCCTTAAGGAACTCTCTCAGTTTTGTACTCAAGTAGCCAAAGCTGCTGGAGAAAGTCATTTAACAAGGTAGATGGGTTGTATTATAAATTCATAATCACTAATTTTAATAGGCTTTTATCACTACCATCACTTTTATATTTCTCTTTTCAATTAATTTTCCCAAGTCCCACAATTATGTCAAACCTTCTCCAATTTCCTCACACTTCCTACCTTTCTTCTGCTTTAAGCCCCAGCTACAACCCTCCTCACTTTCAGCAAATTACTTCATCTCTTTCCTAGGGGAAAAAAGATCCTCTAAGCAGAGCTGCCTCAATATCTTGCCAGCAAACCTACATACATCTGCATTCATTCTCCCCTCCTTCCCACCTATTCATTTCTTGAACATGTACTTACCTCTACCCTCTCTCTTCCTCTAACATAGATCCACCCTCTGGTGAGTTAGTTATTTATTATTTCTCTTCTATCCACATGTTTTAAAAATACTAATCTCCCCATCTTCGATGTAATGTCTCTCCCTCCCTCATCTCCTTCCAGCTACAGCCTATGTGGCTTCTTTTTCAAAGGGTTTATAGAGCCATTTCCATTTTTTTCTTTACTCCTGAACTCACTCCAATCTGACTTTTGTTCCATCATTCCATAGAAACCGCACTTGCTTAATCAAGAAAAACTTCCATGTTGCTAAAACTAAATTCGTTATTCATTTTATTTGTCATTTTCAGCAGCATCCAACACCGTTGGTCATTCTCTCCTTGAAATTCTCTCTCCTTAGGCTCCCTGATTTTATTCCCATCTCTTTGGCTACTTCTCAGTCTTCCTTACAGGTTCATTTCCCTTTAGCTGGTGATTTTGTTGGAGTTCCTCAAGATTTAATTATGGGTCCTCTTCTCTTCTTATCTATACCTTCTTTCTCTCTAGATACTCTACAAGCAAATGACTAATATCTCTACCTCTAGCCCAGACTTCTAAGCTCCAGACCCGTATCTTCCACAGTTAAGTCAATCTACCCATTTAACATGGATGTCTCTAAAGCACCTCAAACAATGTGTCAAACCAAACTCATGATTCCTCCTTACGTGCTCCCTAAAAGATCCTCTTACAGCATTCCTTATCTGAGTAGATTCAAAAACAGCACACAGTCCATCTACTTTTGTAATCCCCAGAAACTCAAGAGTCATTCTTTACACTACCTTCTCCTTCAACCCCCATTATTTAATCCATCACCGTATTTCCTTGATTTTACCTTCTAAATGTTTCTCCTATTTGCCCATTTTTCTCATTACTAACCCATTCAATTGTATCTCCTGGAGGAACTACTGCAATGCCCTTACTCTCTGGTCAACACACTTTCCACTTGCTCTTCCAACACTCTGATTTGTTTCCTACACTGGAGTCGTGGAGATCTTTTAAGAACACAAATCTAATTATACCCTTGCTTAATACTCTACATAGTTTCTTAGTGTTCTTAAACTTATCAACGTGACTCTAAGGTCATGGTCCAGTCCCGGCCTCATCACCTACTAACTCTTTGAAGTCTAGCCATACTGACTCTCTTCATTCTTTCTATGCTCCCTTCTGCTACAAGGCCTCTTCCATGAGTCTCTATTCTCTAACATTTACCTCTCTCTACCCATTAAATTCTACTCATTTTTCAGATCTAAAAAGTCCTACTCTCTTCTTTTCCATGGCAAGTATATATTTGCAAGTAAACAAATATATAAAATTTAATAAAAGTATGGATAGCATACAGGAGAGCCTCAGTAAGTTTAGGGAAAAAAATAATGACAAAGTTTAAAAATACAATCAGAATGCAAATGATTCCTACTTTATCTACTTCTGTCAAAAACATTAGTTACACCAAGAGCCTTATTAAATCTGGCAAACAATTTTTGCAAACAACAATGGCTACTTGATTTAATGCTTTGAAAGTTTATCTGGAGATAAAAAGAGGAGTTTAAGATAACAACATACAAGTCTTTCCCCTTTGATGCTTGGAATAAAAGAGCAGACATACATCCTTTGGGAATAACATAGAGTGAATGGTGCTTGAATATGGTGAATCCATTTCAGCGTCATGGTATCAGAATCAGACTTGTTAGAAACACTAAAAATTTCCAAGAGACAAAGTTGTTAACTCTTGAAGCATAAAAACATTTTTGCTGATGCTTTTCTTACATTGAATTTTTAAAGTATCCTAAAATTGAGGCCCTAAAAGGCTCTGAAATTTAGCCTTGCCTTATATACTACTTTCTGTACCATAAAATGAAACCTGCCTCTTATTATTACAACTGGAGTAGGCCAATGGAAACTCTAGTATTTGCTTAGGTGTCTAGAAAGGGAATCTAGTGATATGAGGTATGTAGCTCAGTTGCTGTGAAAGTGACCTTGGCCCTGGCCTATTATTTGCAAATTCAGCAGAGTCTCCTTTAAATTCTTTCCATTCTCCAGTTCTCTTCTTCCCACCCTGTGGCAAACGTAGGATTTTAAAGAGCAAATGAAGAATGAAAACAGAAAAATCTTACTCGTTTCATTTACCTTCTATAATTCGACACCTAAGCCACAATGTCCAATTAGGAACTGGCAAAAAGAGTAAATAACTAATACATACACAAAGAGATGCACGAACACATATATAAAAGTAGAGATGAACACACAGAAAGAAGCATGTGCTCACATACATAGAGGCACCTAACACACAGGCACAGACACCAGAGATGTATTTTACATGCATTTTTTTAAGTCTGGGAAAGAATACGTATTTAGTTATACTAATCAGAGATCCACGCGCTATTGTTTCTAGAATGTTTCTAGGAACAAAGCAGCTTATGTCATGCTGCCAAGATCTAATCATTCATCTGTTCTCCCATCAATTCTGAAAATTTAACACTGAGTAGAGTTTCTTGATTATTTCTCAGAAATGAGCATTTAATGAAAATTCAGGAAACATCAGTGAGTTAAATTACATTAAGAGGCAAGTAAGTCGGGCATGTTTTTGCTTCAGTACTGGCATAAACTATTTAATATTAAAATATCATGATACCTTTATTTATATTCAGTAATCTTCATTTGAAGATTACTTCAAATGTAAACTCTGGTGCTACAAATGACAGTTCCAAGAAAATGGGGAAAAAATCCCACAGAATAAGAAAAATATTTACAAATCATATATATGGTAATTTACATATAGAGACTTGTATCCAGAATACATAAAGAACCTTTACAATTCAATAATTTAAAAATATTGAATTGTACAAATAAAATGGGTAAACTATATGATATGTGAATCATACCTCAATAAAGCTGTTTTAAAACATCCTGGAATCTTATAATGAATGTTTAAGACTTACACAAATTTTAAAGTAAAATAAAGAAAAAATGATACACAATTTTGCAGACGTATTTATATCCTGGTAAAGATAATCAAAGAAATATAATAACTAAACATTCACTGGTTTTAGAACACTAGACATAATTCAGGGAGAAAAATAAATAGATGGCATGATTGCTGACCTCAAAGAAACCACAATCTACACAGAAAGATTGTGCCAAGACTCTGGACAATATCATGGTCTCCAAAGCAGAAGTGTTCCACCATAGCTTAAGCCTAGAGATGGCTTCATATTTAAAAGTTTATTTTCAGTGGCTCAAAGCTTCTCTATTCCTTTCAACTCCTTTTCTTCAACTGTGTTCGTCTCAATTCCTTTAGTTTCTATTAACGATATCTAAGATATTCATCCCCGACTGTGTTCTACTATGGTCTTGCTATAGCAGGTATTCAATAAACAGCTGTTAAATAATGAACAAATGAATAAATGAATGATTGAATGAATAAGTTAATATCCTAAGAAGTGTTTGTCTGCACTTTAAAAATATCAACTTCTTAACTGAATTTGTTTATTTTGCTTTTATTTTCTTTGCTTTAGGAGACTGATTCAAAAAATACTATAAGATACCAAAGTAAAAAATTGAATTTGACATAAACATAGGGAAAGATATATCGTATTCTTGGATTAGAAGAATTAATATTGTTAAAATGACCACATGACCCAAGGAAATCTATAGACTCAATTAAATCCCTATCAAAATACCACTGGCATTTTTCACAGAACTAGAATAATTTTTAAATGCTTATGTAAACACAAAACATCCCGAATAGCCAAACAATCATGAGAAAGGAGAACAGAGCTGGAGAAATCATGCTCCCTAACTTAAGACCATACCACAAAGCTACAGTAATCAAAACAGTATGTACTGGCATGAACTAGAAAGCCCAGAAATAATCCCACACACTTATAGTCAATCTACAACAAAGGAGGTAAGCATATACAATGGAGATAAGGCAATCTCTTCAATAAGTGATGCTAGGAAAACTGAACAGCTACATGTAAAACAATGAAATAAGAACACTCTCTAACACCGTATACAAAAATAAACTTAAAGTGAATTAAAGACCAAATGTGAGAGCGGATACTATAAAACTCCTAGAGGAAAACATAGGCAGAACACTCTTTGACATAAATTGCAGCAATATTTTCGGTCTTCTAAAGCAAAGGAAATAAAAGCAAAAACAAACAGAACCTAATTAAACTTAAAAGCTTTCGCATAGAAAGGAAAGCATTGACAAAACAAAAAGACAACCTACCAAATGGGGAGAAAATATTTGCAAATGATATGACTGATAAAGAATAAGGGGTGGGAATAGCTCAGTGGTAGAGTGTGTATTTAGCATGCACAAGGTCCTGGGTTCAATCCCCAGTACCTCTTTAAAAGAAAAAAAAAATGTTTTAAAATACAACAAGTTTCTTCTGTATAGCACAGGGAACTATACTCTGTATCTTGCAGTAACCTAAAATGAAAAAGAATATGAAAACAAATATATGTATGTGTACATATGACTGAAATATTATGCCGTACACCAGAAATTGACACAACATTGTAAACTGACTATAGTTCAATAAGAATATTTTTAATTAAACCAAAAAAAAATCAATATCCAACATACATAAACAGCTCATACAACTCAGCCACACACACACACACACAACACAAATAAATAGATTAAAAAATGGGCAGAAGAACTGAATAGACATTTTTCCAAAGAGGAAATGTAGATGGCCAACAGGCACATGAAAAGATGTTCCACGTAGCCAATCATCATGAAAATGCAAAGCAAAACCACAATGAGATATCACCTCACGCCTATCAGAATGGCTATTATCCAAAAGAACACAGCATTTGTTAATGCTGGCAAGAATGCAGAGAAAAGGGAACTCCTGTACGCTGTTGGTGGGAATGTAAATTGATACAGCCACTGTGGAAAACAGTATGGAGGTTTCACAAAAAACTGAAAATAGAACCACCATATGATCCAGCAATTCTACTCCTGAATATACATCTGGAAAAAATGAAAGCAATAATTTGAAAAGATATATGCACCTCAATGTTCACAGCAGCATTATTTACAATGGCCAAGGTATGGAAGCAACTCAAGTGTCCATCTACAGATGAATGGATACCCCCCAAAAAAACAAACAAACAAACAAACAAAAAACAGATGAATGGATAAAGATGTGGTAGACACCCACAGACAGACACATACACACTGGAATACTACTCAGTCATTAAAAAAGAATTAAATTTTGCCATTTGCAATAACATAGATAGACTAGAGGGTATTATGCTTAGAGAAATAATTCAGACAGAGGACAAATACTGTATATTATTACTTAGATGTGGAATCTGAAAAATACAATAAAGTAGTGAATAAAACAAACAAAAAAGCAGACTCACAGATATAAAGAACAAACTAGTGGTTACCAGCATGGAGAAGGAAATAGGGAGGGGCAATTTATGGGTGGGGGAAAAGCAGTTATTATTGGATTATATGAAATCATGTGTTTGAAATCTTTGAAAATTGTAAAAGCACTATAGAATTTAAAGAATCTTTCAATTAAAAAAAAAAGTATGGGAAAACACAGAAAATACAAATAAATTATATAAAAACTCCAACCATTCATATTTATGTATATGGATTTGCAGAAGGAAATTACCTGATAGAGCTATAGATGTCCAGTGGAGTTTGATCCTTTTCTTTAGCTATTCTCATCATATCTAATACCGCCATCCCAAGACATTCTTCCTGTGTTTCATGAGTCACAGGTACTTTTATCCATCCATGCAAAAAATCATGCCGCCACTAAGGTAAAAAAAACAAACAAAAATTTAGAAGAAAATATCTCATAAGTTACACTATCACATTTTAATCTACCACTGTATTTTAATCTATAATTTCCAGAGCATATGCATTTAAAAAGAACGTCAACTCATCCCTTGATTTTCAAACATTTTACCCTAAAATTTTAGAAGTTCCTTGCAAATGGAAACTGATTTAAATTTGGCTTCCAATTACAGAGTATTTTTTGACATCAATTTCACTGCTTATAACTTCAAACTGTATCTTCTACATCAAATTTCCTAAATTAAATTAATTATTAATTAATTAAAAACATACTGAGTTCCAAATATGTTCAAAGTATTATACTAAGGACTGTGTTAGATACAAAGAACTATAAGATGTGGTTTCTGCATCCAAGGAGACTAAAATGTAGCAGTGAAATGAAACAAGTAAGCAAAAATTATAATGCCAGACACTGTATACTGAGTGCCACACAACAGACACTTCAGGAACTTTAAAGAAGTTGAGATTATATTCAGTTGTGGTAATCAGGGAAGGTTTCACAGAAAATTTATCATTTCATATATTGTTTGAATATGAAATTTTTGATGAACACAAAACAGGATGAGGAAATAGAAGAAATGGCACAAAAAGAAAGCACAAGGACTGTTCAGAGATGCAAACTAGTTTGGTTGGGGCAGATAATTTATGTAAGGGAATAGTGTGAGTTAAAACTTGGAAAAGTAAGTTGGGGTCAGAATGGAGGTAGCTTAGAAGCAATGGGTAACCATTTTCTTATAAGCATCAATTTCTTAAAACACCTTTTCTTACAGCATCAATTGCAAATACTTCACCAAATTTTTGAAAATGGGCAAGTAAGTCATTCTGATTAAGAAAGAGTAAAACAACTGATGGCTATGCAGATTATTTTTAATAGTTTGCTTTGTTCCACATACTATACAGGACCAGAGGATAATAAATTCTGTTCATGAGAATATCCTGTAGAACTCATGCCCAAAATATAATAAATATATGAAAAATTATTGAGAGCAGTGCTAGGAACACTATTAACCAAATGCCCATTAGAGAAAAGTTACAAATGAAACAAGAGTCTCAAATGTCAAAGCAAATTATTGTAAGCTAGCCTTCCTAAACATCACAGTGCCTATTAACAAAAATTTCATTTAAATAAAACTGTAGAAGAGTAGATTTTCATCTAGGTAGCTGTCAACATTTTAACATTTAACCAAGACATTTCATCTGCACTAAGACAGAAAAATAAGAAAACAGTTATAATCACAAAATCATAAATGAACCACTGAAGCATTGCTCATAAGAGCCAAAAGATAGAAGCAATCCAACTATCCACCAACAGATGAATGGATAAACAAAATGTAGTATGTACAATGGAATATTATTCAGCCTTAGAAAGGAAGGAAATTCTGACACACACTACAACATGTTATGAATCTTAAAGACATTATGGTAAGAGAAATAAGCCAGCCACAAAGAGTAAATACTACATAATTCAACTTTTATGAGGTACCAGGAATAAGCAAATGCATACAGACTGAAAGTAAAAATGTGGCTGCCAGATGTCAGGAAGAAAGGGAATGAGGAGTTATTTTTTAATGTTATTTTAATTTTTAAAGGAGTTATTTTTATGAGGAGTTACTTTTTAATCAGTTAAGGAAGATGAAAAATATTATGGAGACTGACAGTGGTAAGGGCTGCACAATGATATAAATGTACTTAATGCCACTCATTTGTCCACTTAGAAATGGTTAAAATAGTAAGTTTTATTAAGTATATTTTACCCCACACACACAAAAAAGTTGGTTGCTCTCATATTGCAAAAGAGAAACATTTTTCAATTTGTTACTCATAAACTGAACTACTAGGTATCTTAGACATGTGAACTATGAGGATCTGCAAGGTTATATCCCATGATACTGGCAAGTCTGATTTAGAACTCCTTGATCTGACACCTTGGAGATATCAAGAACCTATCTTTACCCAAACACGCTAATGTATTTCTCTTCAAACCAAGATAATAGATAAGAAAGCAATACAAAATGTTCAACACCACAAAATTTTACAATATTAATAAACAAATACCTAGAACACAGCTCTCAGATTGGGTCAACATCCAGCCACCCTCCTATGAGGGGCTACACAAATTATTGTAGCTCACTTTTTAAGTAGTTACCTACTTCCCACTTACATCTATGTGAATCATGTTGTAAACTCAGTCTAAATTTTGTGAAATCCTTAAAATGTTCTAAAGCTAAAAAAATAAAATTCAAAAGGGCCAATTCTAGGAATCTTTATAAAAGAGATTCTATTATCCATAAACCATGGGATTAAAAATTAGTGATAAAAGACTCAATTCTGTTACCTCTCTGCACCTGCTATGTAGACATAACGGCAATTTTCCAATTTACAAGTATTTTCCTGATCAAGAGATACACTACACAGCAAGGTATTTATCATTTAACACATGCACAAGTAAGATAATATAATCATACCTGAGCAAAAAGGTAAGACATGACAAAGTCGTCAAGAAGAGGAGCTTCAGCACCTCGAGATATTCCATGCCGATAGGTTCTGTTGCTGCCATTACAATACCAGTAGGGAAAGTAAAATCTACGAGACGATTAAAACACTCAGTCCATAATAGTTCTAAAATAAAAATACTGTGCATATATAACCACTTCCAGCCGACTGAAAAGTATTATTCCATAATTAGAAAACACAACTAACAGTGTTAAATACAAATTGAGAACAAAGGGAAATATGGAAAAAATCATGGTAATAATACAGGCAGAAAATACAAGAAACACGAGTGTAAAATCATATTCTGCCTTCTGTGCATAGAACGGAGAAGCAATAATAGAGAAATATAGAAACAAAATATTAACAAAAAATTTTAATGTAACTCTAGGAACACTGGTAATCTGAAAGTGTTAATGTGGTGTGAAAACAAGTTACTGTTTTTTTTAAGAAATAGAGGTTAAAAACTTGCCCTTCAAAGAAACAAAAAAAAATTCTGTATTGCTTTTTTATTTATAGTTTTATTGAGATGTAATTCACTTTTTTTTTTTTAAGTTTTTGGAGGCGAGGTAACTATTTTCTTTGATGGAAGTACTGGAGATTGAACCTGGAACCTCATATGTGCTAGGAATGTACTCTACCACTGAGATATATACCCTTCCCCCTAATTCACATAAAGCTCACCCATTTAAAGTATACAATTCAATGTTTTTCAGTATATTCATAGCATTATACAAACATCATCACAGTCTAATTTAAGAACACTTTAATCTCCCATCAAAAGAAACTCCATACCCATTAGTGGTGACACCCAAATCACCCCTATCTACTCCCCAGCCCTAAGTTACTACTAGTCTTTCTATCTCTATAAATTTGTCTATTCTGGACACTTTATATAAATGGAATCATATAATATGTGACTTTTTCTGTCTTCTTTCACTTGGCATAATGTTTTCAAGCACCATCCACATTTACAGCATGTATCAGTACTTCATTTCTTTTTATTGCCCAATTAAATTTCCATTGTATGAATATAGTACATTTTGCTTAACCATTCATCACTTCATGGACATTCGGTTTGTTTCCATCTTTTTGCTACTGTGAGTAATATTGTTATGAATAGTCATGTCCAAGTTTTTTTTGGGTGGATGTATAGATTCTCATTTCTCTTGCATATGCACTTAGGGGTGGCAATGATCAATCATATGATAATTCTAATGTTTATCTTTTTAAAGAGTAGCCAAACTGTCTTCCAAAGCAGGTCCACTACTTTACATTCTAACAACAATGTATGAGTGTCCCAAGAGCTCACAATACTTGTACGGAGAGTTTAGCTACTAAGCCCATGGTATTGCTGACTCAGCATTCATTTTTTTTGGCCAAGAGGCCTGTAGTGACCTTAAACTGACATTAGCTCCCTCACATAAGCAAATGCCCTAGATAGCAGCTTGCAGAGTCACAAGCAAATATAAGTTCCTGATATGACTTCCCCAATAGCCCTTGTGATCCAGTCTAACCTTATGTGCCCCTTCAATGAGACCCCATGTGGCTTATCAAAACCCAGATCTTTTGTCTTGTGGTAGCCCACAGCGAAAAAAAAAAAATGTGACAATGAATATATGCATGTTCATGTATAACTGAAAAGTTGTGCTCTACACTGGAATTTGACACAACATTGTAAAATAATTAGAACTCAATAAAAAAGTGTTTAAAAAAATAGAAAGGGGAAGGAGCCCATAATGAATACAATTATTATATTCTTCATTAAAAGATAAAAATCTCAAAAATAAATAAATAATATAATATAATATAATAAATTAAATAAATTTAAAAAATAAAAATAAATAAATCCTAATTCTATTATGAGTAAAAGTGGTGCATCTAGAATAAAATTATTCACAAGGGTTGAAAGTAAGGGAATAGAAAATAAATAAAGCAACACATGTGATATTAACATAAAAAAAAAAAACACAAAAAACCCAGATCTTTTGGTTTGAACTGACCAATCTGGCCTTAGTCTAGGAACCCCAAAGCACTCTACCCACAGACCCTAATAAAGGCATGTGCTCCAGGTCCTGCTTCTCCCTGTCTGCACTGGGCCTTGACCTCCTCCTAGTGTGATCCCTTGAGGCATTTCCTGCAGGACCTGTGAGTAATAAACTTTTCTACTTCAATTCCTCTTGTGGTCTGTTATCAAACTGCACCTCACCATTAGGCACCCTGGGCTCCACTTAATAAGTGTTAATTTGACCAATTTATAACAGTTTGTTATTGTCCATCTTTTTTATGCTTGCCATCCTTGTGGGCAAAATGATATCCCATTGAGGTTGTGATTTACATTTCTCTAATGAATAATAATGTTGAGTATCTTTTCACATGCTTATCGATCATCTGTATATTTTGTTTAGAGAAATAGCTATTCAAATATTTTGTCTATATTTTAATTGGATTATTTGTCATTGTATTGTTGAGCTTTAAATTTTTTTTAATATATTCTGACACCAGACACTGACACATTATAACTGACTATATGTCAATAAAAAAAAAGTTCTTCATATATTCTGGATATAAGACTTTAGACAGATACGTGACTTACAAAACATTTTCTTCCATTCTATTGGTTATCTTTTCACAATATTGTCAGTATCCTTTGATGCATAAACATATACTTTGACTAACCCCAATTAATCTATTTTTCCTATGCTGCTTGGGCTTTTGGTGCCATATTGAAGAAATCACTGCCTAATCTAAGTACACAAAGATTTTCTCCTCTATTTTCTGCTAGGAGTTTTATAGTTTCAGCTCTTAGATTTAGGTCTATGATCCATTTTACATTACTCTTTTGTATACAGTGTGAGTTATTGGCCTAACTTTATCATTTTACATGTGAATATCCAATTGTTCCAGAACCATCTGTTGAAAACACTATTCTTTCCCCATGAATTGTCTTGGCACTCTTGTCCAAAATCTATTACTATAATATAAGAGATTATTTTTGGCTCTCAGTTTTATTCCGTTAATCTATATATCGAACCTTAAGTCAGCACCACACTGTCTTGATTACTATGGTCGTATACAAGTTTTGAAATTAGGAAGTATGAATCGTCTTTGTTCTTTTTCAAGACTGTTTTGGCGATTCCAAGTCCCTTTGATTTTTATATGAATTTAATGATTAATCTGCCATTTTCTACAATAAAAATAGCTAGTATTTCAGTAGAGATTACACTGAATATACAGATTAATTATGGGAATATTGTCATCTTAACAATTTTAAGTCTTCCTATACATAAACATGGTATATCTATTCATTTAGATGTTTCCTTAATTCTTTCAATGATATTTTAAATTTCTCAGTACACAAATTCTCAGTACACAGTGCACCTAAAATTTTTTATGCTATTGTAAGTGGAATTATTTTAATTTCACATTTGTATTGTAATTACCAGCATATAAAAATACAATTGATTTTGAATTTATATCCTACAACTAGGCTGAGCTCATTTATTAGGTCTATTAGTTTATTAATCTCTTAGGATTTTTTATATACAAGATAATATCATCTGTGAATAGAGTTTTACTGCTTCTTTTCTAAAAGAGAGGCCTTTTATTTCTTTCTCTTGCCTAGCTTCCCTAAATAGAATCCATGGTATAATGCTAAACAGAAGTGGTGAGAGCAGATATCCTTGTCTTGTTCCTTATAATCCTATTTATTTCTGTAAGGTCATAGTGATGTTACCTCTTTCACTTCTGACTTTAGTAATTTAACATTTCTCTCTTTTTATCTTGGTCAGTCTAGCTGAAGGTTTACTGATGTTGTTGATCTTTTCAAAGAATCAACTTTCGGTTTCTTGATTTTCTCTATTGTTTTTCTATTCTCTATTTCATTTATTTGTACTCTGATGTATATTATTTCCTTCATTCAACTTGCTTTGAGTTTAATTTTCTCTTCTTTTTCTACTTCGTTATGGTGGAATGTTACTGATTTATGAATTTTTTTAGTATAGGTGTTTATACCTATGAATTCCCCTTGAGGCCTTGTCTTAGTTACGTATCATAAGCTTTAATATGTTCTATTTTCATTTCTAGTCATATCAAAGTATTTTCCATTTTCCTTTGTGATTTCTTCTTTAATTTATTAGTTATTTAGAAACGTGTCAGTAATTACCACATATTATATATTTTTCAATTTTCTTCTGTCAATGAGTTCTAATTTAATTTAAATGTGGACAGAGAACATAGTTTATATGAATTTAATCTTTTTAAATTTGTTGAGATTCACTTTGTGGGCTAACACATGATCTACCCTGGAGAATGTTCCACGTGCACTAGAAAATAATGTGTATTGTGCTGCTGATGGGTGGAGTGCTCTATATATGTGTGTCTAGCTGGTTTAGTGTTGTTCCTCTATTCCCTTGCTGATCTTCTGTCTAGTTGTTCTATCCATTACTGAAAGTGAGGTATTGAAGTCTCCAACTATTATTCTTGAATTGTCTATATTCCCCTTCAATTCTGTCAGTCACTTCATGTATTTTTGAGCTCTGTAGTTAGATCTAATTTATAACAATTATAAACAAATATATAAACAAATGTTATTATGTTTTCCTGATGGATTAACTCCTTGATATTTATAAAATATCCCATCTCGGTATCTAGCAACAGTATTTATTTTCAAGTCAATTTGTGTGATGTTAATATAGCTGCTCCAGCTCTCTTTGGGTTACTGAATTCATGGTATATTTTTTTCAATCCCTTACTTTCAGGTTGTTTGTATTTTTGAAGGTAAACTGTGCTTCTTATGGACAGCATGTAATTTACGTTTTTTTAAAAATCTAGTCCTCCAATCTCTGCCTTTTGATTTAAGTGTTTAATTCATTCATATTTAAGGCAATTACTGTTAAAGTAGTATTTATTATGTCTGTCACTTTTGCTATTTGTTTTCCAAAAGGCCTTTTAGGTTCTTCATTTGTCTTTTTATGTCTTTCTTGTTCACATATTCCTCCATTACTGCTATAGATATTTTCTAGTGTATTATATTAAGTCTCTTGTTGTATCTTTTACTATATTTTTTTGAGTTATTTTCATAGGATTTTCCCAGAGGATTACAATTGACATTTTAACTAAACAATCTAGTTCTTATTAATATCTACTTAATTTCAATAGAATACTAAAACTCTGTTCCATTCCTTTTATTCTATATTTGTAATACAAATTACATCTTTCTATATAAGTCTTTCAACAGCTTTGTAGTTATTGCTCCTTTATGTTGTTTTTGAAATAACCCATACCTATATAATAAAGGCAATGAAGAATAGCCTCTAAACAATAGGAAGGTGGGATTTTTAAAAGTTACATAAAATCTCCTTTTGGGTAGTTTCTGGTTAGACTATCCTTGGAACTTCTGACTATAGGTAGCTATGGACATGTGCCCCCTTAATTTAAAAATAGGAAGAATTTATGAATTTGATAAGGGAAACATTTTCTAATTCTTGAGAAGAGGTGAGTAAACTAGGTCCCACAGGCCCAATCCAGTCGACTACCAGTTTTTATAAAGTTTCACTGGAACACAATCATGGCTTTTCATTTACTTATTGTCTATGGCTGCTTTCACACTATAATAATAGAGCTGAATAGCTACAACAGAGAAAGTATAGCCTGAAATGCCTAAAATATGTACTATCTGGCTCCTCACAGAAAAATACTACAACCACTGCTCTACAGATATTTTAAAATAAAAAGATATACTTGCAAACTGCAGAACACACAGTAATTATAGAAAGTGATAAAGAAAATATTCCCAATTAGATATTGATATTTTGTCAGTCATATGTAGCATATAAAAATACTACAAATTTGAAGGTCTTAAAGTAAACATAAAAATCTTACAGAACTTTGAACAGATTTAATCCTAGGTCCCTTATGGGTTTTTTTAATTGGTTGTTATTTTAAATGACCTCTTTTCTGTTTGCTTGTGGAATATGGAAAAAGTTAACTTTTTAACACATTGATCACACAGATCTAGCCCTCTGATGCATGGTTATTATTGATGCCTGTAGATCTGTTCATATTTTCTATGTTAACAATCATATCATCTCCAAATAATGACGTTTTGCTTCTCTGTTCTCAATTATTAAACATTTTATTTATTTTTCTTGTCTTACTGTACTGGTCAGGAACTCCACTAAAATCCAATATACAAGCAATTATCGTGGCTATCTCTGTTTTCTATCTTGCTTCTGATTTTAAAGAGAATGTTTAATATTTTACTATGTAAGAATATTATTTTCCATATATTTTTTATAGGTAACTTTTATGATGACAAGGATGTCTCTCTTGAGTCTTACTTTATTAAGGTTTCCTTTTCTTTTCTTTTTAAAATCATGAGTGAGTCCATGTTCTTTTTTATTATGCAACACTGACTCTCTGCATGGAATGGATCTATTTCACAAATGAGAACCACAGATCATCGTTTTGAGTCAAAAAGTACCTCAACTTCACTAAATCGGTACTACTTATAACCAAAAATTATGAAATAAATTAACTTGTAATTTGTGGTTGTAAACAAACACTGGTAAAATCTTACCTTTCCTTCTCTTCAACTTTTGTAAAAAGTTATTAAAATAAGAGATGTGAGATTACATATTATTGCACAAAACATCAAATTTCCTGGGAAACTGTCAATATTCCAAACATTTAGGATTTTGCCAGTATAGGCTATTCTTATCCTCTTTAAAATTTAATTATAATCTTACATGGTAAGGTAGCATCCCATCACAACAGCTTTATTCTCAGAGCATGCTAGTTAAAGAACATGAATGAACACTTCCTCTACTTGAGAAAGAGTCTTAAATGAAGAAGATTAAATATTAATTGGTTCTGGTCTCTGATATTAAGGACCTTGCAATTAAAATATATCGTTGATAATTTCTCCCACTTTGCCCTTTCACCATTAAGTTAGTTAGTCACTTCACTGGAGGAAGTACCTGATTCTGTAGAGTACACTGTGCTTGGTTGATTCATCTATATGGAAGACATGGTTGGGTGGGTACCAGATCCTTTCTGTTTCACTCATTAAAGCAAACATACTATGATACACAGGTGTGATTCCTAGGAAAAAAGCAGAAAAAGAAGTGACAGTTAAAAGTACATTTGCATAAAATCTATCATCTGTAATGGGGCTGAAGTAACAACTCTTCAAGTCAGCACAAAACACAGTAGCAGTCACAATCTTTTGGTTCAACACTACTCACAATGAATTCTTAATTAAGCATCTTTTTTCCCTTATATTTTAAAATTTGATTGCTGGGATTCTTTCAAGTAGATTATAAAAAACATTTTATCTAATTTTTTAGTTGTCCTCTATACTAGGGTTGACCCAAAGTCGTGTGTTTTAAATAATAATAAGGGTACCAAATAACTAAAATATTTAGACATCATTGAGTGCTTTAAAGAGACTATCAGTTTTATTTTTAAATGTCAAGTCTTACACAATAAACTAGTCATTATATCCTGTTCACTATTTAAACATACAACGAAAAATTTTAAATGTCAACTTAAAATGCAAGAGTGTGTGATTTTTCAAAAGATATTTTAAGAGGTACATTAACAGAAGACTGAAGGCCACTGAACTTTTTAACACCTAAGTCACACAATTAAATAATGCATATTATTTCTAAGCACATAGCGAACATTCACACATCCACACAAATACATACCAGCCATGTGGAGACTAAAAACAAGTCTCCAAAAATGCCAGAGAATAATCATACATATCATGTTTTCTAACCACATCAGTTAAATCAGAAATGAATAATTAGGGAAAAAGAGTTTTTAATCCTATAGATTTGTAAACAGAAGTCTCACAGAAAGTACTTTTATTCTAATAATGTTTTCATTCTTTTCAACTGTAGACAAAATGACACCAACTTGACACACTGACAACATTTAAAATTTTTATTTTAAGTTATTAACACAACTGTATATTCATAAATATGTTACAAAAACATTATTCAGTAACAACTTTTAAGCTATATCCTTGCATTCATTCTTTTTTTTTTAAATAGACTTAATTATTTTAGAGCAGTTTGAGGTTCACAGCAGAATTGAGCAGAAAATAGAGTTCGCACACAGCTCTCCCCACCCACACATATATACTCCCCTACCCTCAACATCCCTCATCAGTGTGGCACATTGGTACAATCGATGAACCAATGTGGGCACATTATTATCAACCAAAGTCCATAGTTTACATTAGGGTTCACTCTTGATGTGTACATTCAATGGGTTTTGACAAACCTTGCATTCATTCTTGAGTTTACAAATACTTCTAAATCTCCCACAGGTCACAGGAGAAATTATTAACAGAAACTAAAAAGCATTTATAATGAATGATGATCAATATCGTGTATTAAAGTACAGAATTTAACTAAGTTACACTCAAGAGGAAAAACCATAGCTTTAACCTGCTTATATTAGAAAGTAAAAGAGAATGATCTAAGTTACCTAACTCAATAACAAAATGATTCCACATTCTTTTATTTACTTCCTCTCCTCTGTGCACAAAATGTGTCACATAGCCAGTGATCTAGGTGCATAAGAAACAGAGTGGGAGATGAAATTGCCTAGAAAGGGGTCATAAAAGACCTGATAAGAGATTGCCTTGAAAGAAAATACTCAGAAGAGAATCTTAGCAAAAAAGCAGCAATTAGTTTAAATGTAATACAAATAAAATTGTATATGCGACCATTATTTCTAGCATATGATGAGAGGGATATTTTTCTGAACAAGATGATGTCATGATTTTCAAATCATAACATAATGACACAAAGCAGGAAAAGTGAGCTCATACTGACGAATCATAAGGATTTTTTTTCATAAGGATATTTTTAAATAATGAATAATGATTTCTTAACATAAATAAGACTCCATAACTTAATGACAGGTATCAAAACAGGAAAATAAATGCATCTATATAAATTGGCATAAAGGGGTCAGGAGATGGGGATACACACCAAAAGAAAAATGGTTAGGTCTCTCTGCAAACAAAAGCAAAAGACAGTACTTATAATTATGCTTAATCACACTATCTTATTTCAAAATGACAACTATATATTAATACTTTTTTTTTCCTTAGTAGTTCATGTTAACTGGGTTGTCCTAGAAAGGAAGAAAAGGTAATGACACTGTATTTGAGATACATATACTGAAAAGATTGGATCTCAAAGAAACCTCAAGGTCATTTTGTCTCTCTACACATCAAGTCCAAATTATTTTTATTTATCAATAACACTTCAAAGTGTTTCTTCTTTTCCAAGACATTACCAGAATCATGATTCAATTCCATATCATTCTAGACCAAGAACAGTCATCATTCCACTAATATTAACAATCTCTATTCTATAATATGCACAAGATGGGTATGGAAAATACAAAAATGAAAAATAATGCCAAACTTTAAGGATCTCACAGTGTAGTGGATGACACACAGAAGCCACTGAAGAATTATAACTCAAGAAAGTAAGTGCAATGATAGTAAAGACCACAAGAAAACACAAAAGGACAGAGAGGTGACAAAGATTCTTTGCTTGACCAAATTTTAGTCAGGCTCCTCTGAACCCTCTCCCTAAAAAGTCCCAACCATGTTATTTCCTGGTAGAATCCAGTTTAAGCAGAAATCCTGCTTAAGTTCATTTAGAAAGAATTATCTACCTTTCATATCTGATCAAATTTCTCACTCCTATTATCCCCTAGGTGATATCTGATCAACATGGCCTGCTCAGCAAGAATCCTCTGTTAGGCTGGTTCAGCCAGAATCCCACCTTGGACTTAATGTCCCTCTTAGTAATTTTCCACTCATCAATATCCCCACCCTACTTGCTCCTTGGCTATAAATTCCCACTTGTTCAGACCGTACTCAGAATTAAGCCCACTATAAACTACATTGGAGTAGCTTCCCCTACCACAATGGCTGTTTAAATAAAATCCATCTTTATCACTTTAACTTTTGTCTGCCTCTGGTTTCCTTTAATAGAGGTAGAAAAATTATCCAGAGGGTCAAGTGGTGTAAAGATTTCAACAAAGGCTTCTGAAGAGATAATGCATAAGATGAAAGCACATGAGGATTTAGCTATTCTATGTAATTGCAGGCAGAGTATATAAAATATGCACAGGCATGGAGGATCAGCTGCAAATGCTCGTGGAGCTAAAATGGTTACACAGAAAAGAGACATGCTGTACAGAATAGAGTTACAGAAGGATGAGCATATAACCTGGATGGACCAAAATAGCTTTGTTTTATGCCTCCTGTCACAGCATAACTATTAATAGCCTACCTTTTCATATTGAAAGTGTCCCAGTTTGAACAGCAGTAACCCAGTTATATAATGTCAGCTTAGAGTTGGATATAGGTTAAGTCTGAGCTCAGCCATTTGCTAGGTAAATTTGTGAGAGTTACTCTCTCTAAACCCATATTTCATCATCTACAGAATAAGGAAAAGAAAACTGAGTTCACAGAATAACTGAAAGGATAAAATGTGATAACATGAATAAAGTGCTTAGCAAAGTATATGGCACATAAACGGGTTCCATTCTAAAGATTCCAGAAGTATAACCTAACTGGGCTTTATAAACCTATATAAATAAATAGGTTTTTTTTGTTGTTACCCCAAGTTGAATGAGCTTAGACCAATACTTTTCAAACTTTAATGTGTGTAAGGATAATCTGACAACTGTCTTAAAATATGGATTCTTACTCGTTGATCCTGGGAAGGGGCCTGAGATACTGCATTTCTGACAAAATCCTTGATGATGCTGACACTGCCAATCCATGGAGCACTAGCAGCACACTACCCACTGCAGAAGACAGGGTTAGTCAACAAGAAGTAGAGTCAATAAACGAAGTCAAAATTAAAGCACAAAAAATAACAGAATAGGAGAAACTGAACAGAGTATAAAAGGCATGTGAGGTGTGTCAATTGGACCTAATTTACATGTTGAAGAGATAATGGCCAATAATTTTCCAAAACTAAGCAAAGATACTGACCTACAAATTCAGCAAGCTCTGAAAGCTCCAAGCGAGATGAAGTCACAGAAAACAACACCAAAATGAAAACCAACAAAACCAACCAAACCAACCAAAAACCAAAGTCAAACTGCTCAAGATAAATAATAGAAAAAGTAATTTTTTAAGTAGCCAAAGAATAAAAATGTTTTACCTTCAAAGGAGTAATAAAAATACTGATAGGTAACTTTTCAGTAAAAAACATGGAAGCCAAAAGACAATGAATGAAATGACATCTTAAAAATACTGATTAAAAAAAAAAGCCACTATAGAATTTTATACCCTGTATAAAAAAGGCAAAATGGCAAAAAGAAAAACATTTTCAGATAAACAAAGAGCTGAAGGAATCTGTCACCAACAGATCTGCAATACAAGAAATATTAAGAGTTCTTTAGGCTGAAGGAAAATGATGACAGTTGGGAGCACAGAACTATAGGAAAAATAAAAAACATCGGAAAGGGCAAATATAAAAGAATAATGACTATTTAAAACAATAATAATAGAAGCACGTCTGTATATTTATGATGTATACAAAGGTAAAATACATGGCATCAGCACCAAATGAGAAAAGAAGTAAATGGAGTTAAACTGTTAGAAAGTTCTTGAACTACTTGAAAAATAACATACTAGCTTAAAACTGTAATAAGCCAAAAATGTACATTATAATATCTAGGGTAGCCACTAGAAGAAAAATACAAAAACTAGTACAAAAAAATCTAAAAGAAGAGATAAAGTTAAAAAAAATTGCTGATCAACTGAAAAAAAGGTAGAAAAAAGAAACAAAATAAAAACAGATGAAACAAATAGAAAACTAGTAACAAGATGTTAGATTTAAGCACAAATATGTCAGTAATTACATTACCCATAAATATAAATAAGCCAATTAAAACGCATACCCTATCAATCTGGACCATATTCAATTCATATTATTTATGAGAGACATACTTTAAATGTAAGGGTACAGATTGGTAGAACCTAAAAAGAAGAAAAATGGCATACTATGAAAACACAAAGAAAAAGAAACCTGATGAGTCAACATTAGCATCAGACAGAAAAGAACTTTAGGAATAAGTATTAGTTGAGATAAAACAGAGCACTTCATGGTGATAAGAGGGCCAGTTTAGCAGGAAGACATAAGAATATTAAATGTGTATACAACCAATAACATAGCTTCAAAATACATGAAGTAAAACAGAACCAGGAAGCAGAAACAAATTCAAAATCTCTCATACTGGGAGAAGACAAAAAAATAAAAGGACATAAAATTTAAAAACTAACCAATTGAAATGTAGTTTACATTTAGAGAACACTACACCTAGCAAGTGCAGAATATATACCACTTTCAAATGTATGTGCATCATTTAACTAGACAGTTGGAACATTTAACAAGACAGCTGATAATCTAAGTCACATTAAAAGTCTCAGCAAATTTCAGAGTATACACTATGACCATAGAACATTAAACAAAAAAAAATCAGTAAGGATAATTTTTAAATCCCCAAAAGGAATCAATATCCAGGTTTGCTATATTACCTAAAATGCCCAGTTTTTAACAAAAGGATTATGAGATATGCAAAGAAGCAGGAAAGTATAATCCTTGCACAAGAAAAGAGGAAGGCAACAGACACTGCCTGTGAGAAGGCCCAGATGTGCCATTCAACAAAAACGTCAAAGCAATCATTATAAATATGTCCAAAGAACGAAAAGAAATCATGATTAAGGAAGTAAAGGAAAAGTGACATCGGTGAAAATGGCATATTCCTATACAGCAACAACAATAAACTGTAAACTATAAAAACTGTCAGAATCAACTTCACGAGAACTCTGGGAAATAGTCAAAGATATTCAGCAACCAAACAATTGCTGAGTCAGGGAAAAAAACGGCAGGAAAAATTGGGAGCATTTCTACTTTCCTCCCTGCTCAGGAAGGGCTGAAAGATGGAAAATGGTATTTCCAATGTGGAACTTTGGTCCATGGCTGTGGAGTGAAGAGAGTCAACCTTAACGTCAAGGAACTGATTTTGTCTGTTTTGACCTGACTGGAGACTGACAGAAAAACTGTTTGCAAGAAGTACATCTATGTTTCACGTCAGTTGGGACAGAAAAGCAGCTGCATAAGGTAATTCTAGGAAAACATTGGAAGGCAAATGACTGACCTGCTTCCAAATGGTTTTAGAGTTGAGGCAAAAAACAGACATGCTGAAAACCAAAGAGGATGCCGGGCAGTAAGTTTCGTTGTGAAATTAAAGCACTGCAAAGTACCTACGTATACTAGAGAAAAGGAAAGCCATATGCATATGACCAAGGAAGGACACAAGAGAAGTCCCTAAAGCTTTCACCTCAGGCTGATCTTTAGGCTCAGCACAAGCAGAAAGAGAAGTCTAAGGCAAAGTTGTAAACAGACTTGTTAAATAATGAAGGACTGATCAGAGTCAATGTCCAAAGACAGCAAGAGTTTTCTTTCTTCCTTCCTTCCTTCCTTCCTTCCTTCCTTCCTTCCTTCCTTCCTTCCTTCCTCCCTCCCTTCCTTCCTTCCTCCCTCCCTCCCTTCCTTCCTTTCTTTCTTTCTCTCTTTCTTTCTCTCTTTCTTTCTTTCTCTCTTATTCTCTTTCTCTTCTCTCTCTCTCCCTCCCTCCCTCTCTCTCTCTCTCTCTCTCTCTCTCCCTCTCTCTCTTTTTTATTTGGCTCTAGGATTTCAAGGAAATCACTGTCAAACAAAGCCTGACCACAAGCTAAAGGAGCAGAGACTTCAGAAAATGTGAAAGAAAAGCAATAGAAACCAACCAAAATGAAGCACACAGAGAACTAAGACTGAAAAAAAAAAATGCAAAGGTGATTTGTCAGAAAATATCAAAAGGTCTAAATAGTGAGGTAGAGATGAGAACAAGAAAGGACAGAAATGTGATGAAAACTATAAACCCATAAATGCAAGAGGCTCAACTAATCACAAACAGACAAAACAGGGAAATCTGCTAAGTACATTATAATTAAACTTCTGAAAGCCACTGATAAAAAGAAAATCATAAAAACCATCCAAGAAAAAAGATATATTAAATACAAAGAAACAAAGATAAGAATGACAACTTTATTTCTCAAAAGAAACAACTTAAGCCAGAAACAGGGAAAGAAGTACTGAAAGAAAACACTGTAAACAGAATTCTATACTCAGCTAAAAATGTCTTTCAAAAATAATGGTAAAATAAAGACTTTTCCAACAAACAAAAGCTGAAATTATTTACTGTACTACAAAGAAATATTAAAATAAGTTCTTCAAACAACAGAAAAATGATACCAAATGGACATTTGAATTCACACAAAGGTTAGATCAAAGACTGCTGAAGACTGTAAATATGTGGATAAATAAAAAAGACATTTTAATCTCTTTAAGAGCTTTCAAAATATTAGAAATGCTAGTTCTAACTCTAGATAGGCTGGTTTTAACAACAATTCTACCCCAATGAGATCTGGGTTACTGTCCTCTTATCAAAAGAAGGCTGACAATGGTTTCCAACATCATTTCATGCCCTTCCCTAATTCTCTTACTTACTTCTCTTTCTATAACAGAGCCAAGCAATTTATTCATTTGTCAAATGATTTAGGGTTAGATGGCTCCACTGAGCGTTGGCTTGGCTGAATGAATGCTTGAATCATCTCTTGATTGGTCACAATTTTTAGTGTTAAAGTTTAGGTCTCTGAGAACTCTACTTCCAAAACCTCTAAAAGGAATTCTAAGATCAGGTTAAAAAATAAGAGTCATTTGGACAATTTCATCATCTTTAAAAGAGAAATAACAATAGTACCTTGTTGTGTGCCAATCTCAGTCTATCAATAATGTTACTATTGGCCAGAAGTGCCTAAATACTCACCTGGGCCCGAGGTGAGCCCCAGCAGACACTTCCCCTTCTAGAGTCAATGCTGTGGCTGGACCAGCCTCTGTGGGTCTTATTATGATTACAAGATGCACTTCAGCAATAAGCATTAGGGAACTTTGAAAAATACAAGGTTTATTATTCACAAGTCGTGGGCCACACAGCAAGGTCACAGGTAGAGGGTAAGTATGGACCTGGGGTTTGTCTTTATTGGGATCGAAAGTGAGGTGCCTAGGGTTTCACAGGTTTATTTTTTGATTGGTGAATTTGAAACATAAAAGCAGGAATTAAAGCACAAGATAGGAAAAGCAAGAGGTCAGTCAAACTGTCAGTTATCTAAGTCAACCAGACGTCTCTAAAAAAAGGAACTTCATGGGTGGGAAGGCTTGGCTCTTTATCTGGTCCTATAGCTGGCAATGTGTTTATTTAAGATGGATGTCTTTCAAATGGCTACGTTCACAATCAAAAGCTTAATGTCAGATACTTACATTACAATAAAAAAGAGTTAACTGTTAGATGCTGCTTACACTACAATACCTATTACACACCCTATTGTTTTAAGAGCAGAATAACACACATAAAGTACTTAACACAATGTCAATAAATTTTAGCTAGCTAAAAGAAATAAATGGTGTACAGATACAACTCCAAATTCTCCCCTTTGGGGACTGCAAAAAGAACAGAGATCATTTTATAAAGTACATTTCCCCTAAACATTCTTACACTTAGAGGTTACTACAGATCAAGATTCTTCATTAAATACAGTATCTCAATATTAAAACTATTTGTCATTTATAACTTATTGCAAATTATTTTATCATCAAGGGCAACAAAGGGTCATTAACATAAGCTTTGCCTTCAGCTAGATACAATAAAGGGCTTTTGGGGATGGGAAGACAAAGGAATATGAAGATACTAGGTACCTGAGTAGCACAGTCAAGGAAGAACAACTGACAAAGGGCTCAGAGAGAAATGGGAGATTTTCAAAAGATAACTCTACACAGCCATTTTGTCTAAACATTGCTTTCTCTGTGCTTGGGAAAACACCTCATACCATATCTTTGACATATAACTTATCAAGGCTGTAGAAAGGATATCAGAATAATTGTCTTCTCAGCTCATAGATTTCTGAATCAAGCAGAATAAACTCTGGACATGATAGAACAGAGAGAGAGTCTGAATTTTGAGCTTCATTTAAAGACACCTTTGGGTATCCTCATGGAGAAGGAGAAAGTTTATTCTGAATACTGAAGAAAGAAAAATTATTTGTGGCCAAGAGAGAAAGTTGTAGTAGACTACATTATGGTTCACAAATAGTCACACTTTTCCTCCCAAACCCTGAGAGGACTACCCCATCTGAGCAATATTGGCTTGGCCATATGACTTGGCTTGGCCAATGGAATCTGAACAGACATGATAGTGTGTTATTTCCATGCAAAGGCAGTAGGAGATATTTCAAGTTTCCAGTAGCCCTCAAGTCTTCTTGCCTTTTACCAGAAGATCATGTCTCAGACTGGGGGTTCTCCTTTCAACCTGGAATCCAAACTGAGAACAAACATCTACCAGTTACCTCACTTTACTATATGTGCTATGAGCCAAAGCCATCTATATGTGGTATTACAACTTCTCATGTGATTTCAGATACTTTCTTTCCACAACTTAACAATGACTCACAAGATGCAACCTTTCCAACACCCATTTCCACAAGCAAACTTTATGACTTTTTTAAGGTAAAGTGCCACATATATATTGCAGTATTTATATAATTTCTTACCATTTAGCATGTGTTGTTTTATTAAGTTTTGTTTAATGTCACAACATTTACAATGTTGTGCCCCAACCTCATTTTTCCTATAAACCTTGTGGTTTTTATTGTACAATTTTGTAGAGCATAGTGCATTTCAGGAACACATATGTCACATTATAACACAACTGACTTCATCTTAAAAAAAGAGACACATAAATATCCATAATCCAAAGAGACAAGTTCTATAACTAATCCACATAGGTGTAGAAAAGCCAATGAGCTAAGGTGATATCTTAACCTTACTGATACAGGAAAAAGTGGGGGGGTGCAAGAGGATGACCACGTCCCAGGACCCTCCAAGCAAGAAGGGTCCTTCGCTTCACACAGGAAAGAATTCAAGAGCAAGCCATAGTTCAGCAAAAAGTAGATTTATTTAGAAAGATGTACACAGCAGGGGGTGTGGGTGTTTAAAGTAAAGGCAGACACTCCATAAACAGAGTGCAGGCCATCTTGGAAGGAGGTGGGGAAGGAGAGGGAGAAGGAGAACGAGAGAGAGAGGCATGGTGTTGCTAGTTTTTATATGCTAACAGATGAGAAGGCTGTTTCAACTACACTGGGGAAGGGTCAGGGATTCCTAGGAATTGGGCCACTGCCCCCTCTTTGACCTTTCATGGTTAGCTTAGGAACTGTCATGGTACTTGTGGGTGTGTCACTCACCATGCTAGCATATTACAGTGTATATAATGAAGTTCAAGATCGACTGGAAGTCAAACCTCCTGCTATTCTGGGCCTCCAGGTTTATTAGGAGTTGACTTTTTCACCATCTTGGTGTTAACTGCTGTGTCATTCCTTTAATGGCTGTGTCAACCCCCTTCCTTCCATCTCATTATGACCCGATCATTTCCCAAAAGCCCACCACCAAAAACAACTGGAGGAATAGGTTTCAACACATAAATCTGGGGGAGACAGACACAGACATTCAGTCTACAGCATTCTGCTTCTGCCCCCACTAAATTAATATCCTTTTCATATTCAAAATACATTCATGCCATCCCAACAGCCCAAAAATGTTAACTCATTTCAGTATCAACTCAAAAGTCTAAGTTCAAAGTCACATCTTAGTATCATCTAAGTCAGATCTGTGTGAGACTCAAGATACAATTCATCCTAAGGTTCTCTCCTGTGAACCTGTGAAATCAAACAAGTTATGTACATCCAAAATACAATGATGGGACAGGAATAGGACAGATATTTCCATTTCAAAAGGGAGAAACAGAAAAGAAGAAAGGAGTTACAGGTCTTAAGCAAGTCTAAAACCCAACAGGACAAATTCCATTAGAACTTAGGGACCATGAATAATCCTCTGACTTGATACTCTGCCCTCCAGGGCCACTGAAGCAGAGGTCCTGGCTACAAGACACAATGAGGCAGCTTTTCTGCCCCTCCAGCTTTATTGGGCAGAGGTTGAACACCCAACGCTTCCGGCTGCCCTGCCCCCACAGATTTGGTGGCTCCTGTTCTCTGAAATCTAGGTGAAGTCAGACATGCCCCCTGGGCCTGTACATTTTCTATTGGTGGAGATGGCTTACTCTATTGAAGTTTGTTGCCTACACCCTTTGGAAAGGCAGCTGCTACACCTGAGGCTGCCAGAACCACACCTTGCACAACCAAGGAGATCAGCATCAGCAGTGCACCAGCAGATCCCTCAAGGTGAGACAGCACCAGGCAGCAAGCTCAGGGTCTCCAAACACTAGCAGCATCTCCCCTGAAATCACTCTGCCTCTAAGGCCCTTACACTCAGCCCCTGCGATAAGAGGAGTAACCCTGATTTGCCTTTAGGGCCATTCTTCCATTGATTTATGGAATAGGACCTGGCTTCTGTTGATATGTCTTATACATACTAGTCTTAACAAATGGTTGCTTGGACACACTCTAGTGTTCTCTTCTGAACAGGTTTTCTCATCTTTTGCATAGGTGGGGAATTTTTCAAATTTTTAAGTTCTGCTTCCTTTTTGCTTAACATTTCTAGCTTCAAGTTATTTCTCTCTTTTCAAAGTTTACTATATTGACCTAAAACAAACAGAATGACAGATATTTCTCCACAAAAGATGAATTTATTTCGGATTAGCAGAGAACTGCAATTTGGGGTCTACTATCATGGCAAGACATATGAAAATTCTGCCACAGGAAGGAAGGAAGAACACTTTACAGACAGGAAAAGAAAGTTGGGAGGGCTACAGTAAACAAAGAGCCCATGGCTTTTCATTGGCTGAATCCTTGCCAGGAAAGAGGAGGAGTCTTTCTTCCTCCTGTGGGGCTCTGCTATCCTTACAAGGTATAAGAGCTCCCCCTTCTGGTCTCCTGACTCTATTTTGAGGTTTCTGTTTATTAATTTTTAATAACTATATCACAGGAGTCAAGACATACCTTCAACACTGTGCTTAGAAATTATTTCAGGTAAATATCCAGTTTCATTGCTCACAAGTTCTACCTTCCACAAAACTAAAATATGAACATAACTCAGGCAAGTTCTTTGACACTTTACAACAAGAATCACTTTTCCTCCGGTTTTCAATAAAATGGTCCTCATTTCCATCTGAGATCTCATCAGAATGGTCTTTACAGTACACACTTCTACCAATATTTTATGCAGAATTACATAGGTATTATCTAAGAAGACAGAAGTTTTCCCTACAGCTCTCCTCTTTTCTCTTTGAGTCCTCACCAGAATTCATTTAAAGGTCTGTTCACAACAATGTAGGTTTTTTTCTAGCATGGACTTCAAAACTCTTCCATTACCCATTATCCAATTTCAAAGCCACTTCCACATTTTTAGGAATTTGTTATAGCAGCAATTCAAAGCAGACTTACCATATGATCCAGCAATCCCAATTCTGGGTATATATCCAGAGGGAACTCTCATGCAAAAAGATACATGCACCCCAGTGTTCACAGCAGCACTATTTACAATAGCCAAGGCATGGAAGCAATCTAAATGTCCATCAACAGATGACTGGATAAAGAAGCTGTGGTATATTTATACAATAGAATACTACTCAGCCATAAAAAAGAATAGAATAATGCCATTTGCAGCACCATGGATGGACCTAGAGATCGTCATTCTAAGTGAAGTAAGCCAGAAAGAGAAAGAAAAATACCATATGATATCACTCATATGTGGAATCTAAAAAAAAAGAGTAGAAAAAAAAAGACACTATGAACTCATATACAAAACAAAAAAAGACTCACAGACATAGTAAACAATCTTATGGTTATCAGGAAAGGGGGTAGGAAGGGATAAATCTGGGAGTTCGCGATTTGCAAATGTTAGCCACTATATATAAAAATAGACTTTAAAAAAAAAGTTTCTTCTGTATAGCACAAGGAACTATATTCAATATCTTATAATAACCTTTAATGAAAAAGAATACGAAAACGAATATATGTATGCATATGCATGACTGGGACATCATGCTGTAAACCAGAAACTGACACATTGTTAACTGACTGTACTTCAATAAAAAATAAATAAATAATTATTTTTAAGAAGAAAGACTCTTAAAAAAAACACACACTTCCCAATACCATCACATTGGGGAAGTAGGTTTCATCAACACTAATTTTGGGGGGACATAAACATTCAGTCTATACCACAAATTTAACACAGAATTTACCTTACATTCTACTTTAGTGATATTCTCATTTGAGATGCAAATGAAAACACCTGTCAGCACAGAAGCATAAAAAATTATATTATACATGTACACTGTATTAAAGTAGCATAATTAAAGCAACGACGTACTAATAGAAGAAAAACACTGGTCAAAAAAGAAGAAAAACAATGTTCTTTAGTACTTACCACAAGCTTTAGAAGCAGCAACACAAATTTCTTCTGCAACGTACTCCCCAGGTGGAAACTTTAGATACTCTCCCTCAGCTTTTCCAAGGGAATGATAAAGATAAACCTGTAGGACTGGATCTATTTCCTTCACAGAATTAGAGTTTCCAGGAATATCACCATTCTGATGTATAGGGGATGCAGATGTTCCTTCCATTTCTGTCATTGTAAGGCAAGCCATTCCCAAGCAGAGTCTTCTTCAGAAAATTTGCCTATAAGAGAAAACATTAAAGTTAAAAATGAAAGTGATATTGGTAAGTTATCCTTCACGTATAAATAAGTCTTCACTGACAGCAGTGATTCTGTCAAATTCATTAACTGAATAAATCTCATGTACAGGCATACGTCAGAGATACTGAGGGTTTGATTCCAGACAAGTGCAGTAAGTCAAGTCACACAGATTTTTTGGTTTCGCAGTGCATATAAAAGTTATGTTTACACTACACTATAGTCTATTAAGTGTGCAAAATATTATGATGTCTAAAAAACATTGTATATGCCTTAATTAAAAAATATTTTATTGCTAAAAAATGCTGACCGCCATGTGAGCCTTTAGTGATTTGTAATCTTTTTGCAATAGTAACATCAAAGATCACTGATCACAGATCACCACAACAAATATAATAATAATGATAAAGTTTGAGATACTGCAAGAATTACCAAAATGTGACACAAAGTGAGCACATGCTTTTGGAAAAATGGCAATGATAGACTTGCTCAATGCAGGGTTGCCACAAACTTTCAATTGTAAAAGACCAGTATCTGCGAAGTACAATAAAGTTGAGGCATGACTATACTACTATATATGAAGCACAAAATTATAAACTTCCTGTGGACAAAGAAAATAAAACTAAAGCTTATGCCCTGAGGAACCACAATATAAATATGCAACACTAACAAAACAAACAAAGTCAATTACAGACAACAAAAGAAGAGATTCCACAAAACAACAAGATTTCTCAACAAATGGATTATTCTGCTAATTGCTTATTGGTATCTGGAAATGCAAAATAACATTTCAAGCTGGGATTAACTGATGAGCTTTATTAGAGGAAGTCATATTTAAAACTTGAACCAATGGACTGAATTTAGATGGATGGAAGATGAACATTCTAGGAGTGGAACTGTGCTGAAAATAGAAAGATACATGTTTAGTAACTTGGGGGGGGGGGGCTGAGTGAAGTATTTAAGAAGTTATACCACTTAGGAAAGGATTAAAAATGAAAACTTATAACAAAATTGCAGCTACATACCCAATATGCATTTTCCCCTTCTTCCTTGATACAGAAGCCCAGTGGGTAGATACAAAAGTACCTCCCCATCCCACCCTCCAAAAAAATTCTACTTCCCCACAGGCAGATAGCCATGTGAACTAGTTTCAGCAAATGAGATTTAAGTGAAAGTTGTTGGGTGGTACTTTCAGGACCAGTCCTTTAAAAAATGCTGACTTAGCTGGCATGCCTCCTTTTGCTTTTTCCCTTTCATCTTTCTTTATGAATCCAAGTATGAATATAGAGTAGGACAATCACCTTAAAACCATGAGGCAACCATGAAGGAAAGACCAGGAGAATAAAAGACCTGGCAACCTTAAGCAAGCAGAATCAGTGTCAGGAATCCCCTACCTACCGCCAGACACCTTTTTACTTGCAAATAAATACAATCCTAACTGATACAGTACAAAATATAGGAAGGTCCAAATGACAGACGAAAGAATTTAAACTTTATCCCATAGTCAATGATGAATTAGAAAGGTGAAGTGATGCAAATGACAAATGCTGCAGAGGCTGTGGAGAAAAGAGAACCCTCCTTCACTGCTGGTGGGAATGCAGTTTGCTGCAGCCACTGTGGAAAACAGTATGGAGATCCCTCAAAAGACTAGGAATAGACTTACCATATGACCCAGGAATCCCGCTCCTGGGCTTATATCCAGAAGGAACCCTACTTCAAAAAGACACCTGCACCCCAATGTTCATAGCAGCACTATTTACAATAGCCAAGACATGGAAACAGCCTAAATGTCCATCAACGGATGACTGGATAAAGAAGATGTGGTATATTTATACAGCAATGGAATACTATTCAGCCATAAAAACCGACAACATAACACCATTTGCAGCAACATGGATGCTCCTGGAGAATGTCATTCTAAGTGAAGTAAGCCAGAAAGAGAAAGAAAAATACCATACGAGATCGCTCATATGTGGAATCTTAAAAAAAAAAAAAAAAGCATAAATACAAAACAGAAATAGACTCACAGATATAGAATACAAACTTGTGGTTGCCAAGGGGGCGGGGGGGGTGGGTGGGAAGAGATAGACTGGGATTTCAAAATTGTAGAATAGATAAACAAGATTATACTGTATAGCACAGGGAAATATATACAAGATCTTATGGTAGCTCACAGAGAAAAAAATGTGACAATGAATATATATGTGTTCATGTATAACTGAAAAATTGTGCTCTACACTGGAATTTGACAAAACATTGTAAAAAGATTATAAATCAATAAAAAATGTTAAAAAAAAAAAAAAAGAAAGAAAGAAAGAAAGAAAGGTGAAGTGATGGAAGCCACTGCAGTAGCCTAGCCAGTACTAAGATCCTGAAGTGACACAGCAACCGCTGGATGATGAGAGGTAATAGAAGATGATGCAACCTGATGACTAAGCAAATACAGAAGCCAAAAGTAAAAGACAGTAGAAGGATTCCAAACTTGGGAGATCTGTAATACCATTATTAACAATAAGGAAACAAGGATTTTGCTCCTTGACTTAGGAAGGTGAGGAGAATAAGGAGTACTGTGTTATACACACTTTCATTTAGGAATGAAATCAGGGTAATTACACAAAAATCTAGCTGGTAGCTAAAATATGAGCCTGATATTTGGAAAACCTGAAATTTGACAACTTTCCCCATAGATGTAATCATTGAAATCATGAGCAGAGCTCTATGAAGGGAGAAGACAGGAATAATAGCAAACACATTCATACAGCATTCACCATATGCCAAGCACTGTTCTAAACATACTGACTAGAACTTCTAGTGCTCTTTTGAATAAAACTGGTGAAAATAGGCATCCCTGTCTTGTTCCAGATCTTAGAGGGAAAGCTTTCTTTTTTAAAGAGCCTATTTTTTTAAATTTTATTTATTTATTTATTTATTTATTTATTTATTTATTTATTTATTTATTTATTTATTTATTGAACTACAGTCCTATGGAAAGACCAAAGTTGAAACTGGACACCATTAAGTATAAACTATCCTTTAATGAGATGAAAGAACAGAAATTAAGCTCAGAACAAAATTAAAAATAAAATCTAACATAAATGTCCCTTCTCCTCCCGCTTACACACTTGTCCCCCTCCCTCTTGTCCCCAGTTCTCTATCCCTGACCCTCCAGAAGATCTTTTGAATCTATGGGGCCCTGGTCTAAACCACCCCCAACACAGAGGAATGAGATGGCGAGAACCTCTCAGGCCCAGGATACGACTCAGCTAGAGGATAATTGTCAAGGTATGATAAGAATTACATCAGAGGCTTTTTCCCTTACAGTGAATTGGCCTAAGGTCAAATTATGCACTAAGAAGTAAAATTTTAAATATTAATTACCCTAGAGTTCTGATAATACACAAATGTACTCCAAATCTACTAAAAGACAACTTGCATTCTTTCTCTGTCCCTTAAATGTAAGCCTTACAATGCCTTTGGAATGTAAATACTTCAGAAGGTATCTAATACAATACCCAGACCCACCTGAGACTAAAGAGAGAAAGAAGTCTTTTTAAAATACAAACTGATAAAAGAGCTCTCTTGCCAAATTCTAGACCACAGCCTTCTTAAGATTACCTGCCAAGAACAAATATATATCTTTCAAGTATTTGTCACAGATATTAACAAAAAACTCTAAAGCAGGTAACTTTAACTTGTTTCATCTACAAGAGACACAATTATTTACAAACTAGTAAGTTGTGTATTGTACTTGACTCATGACTAAAGTTTTGGAATAAAGCTGAGATCTGTCTGTGTCTGTCTGTGTATTTGTTTCTGTCTGTGTATATACATTACAGATACACTTTTCTACCTCAAGACGGTATTGCCAAAATTAACTGATAAAGAGCTCTATGTAATGGGGTTAGAGAAAATTAAGCATTTATACGAATCACAAATACAGAAACTAACCCAAATGTTTTTCATATTCACATGACAGGGATAATATTTGATAAATGAAAGCCAGCTTAAGTTTGTTGGCTTCATAAAGACAGGTATGTTTTCAAAATTTGTCAATGAGAAAAATAAGCTGATGATTAACTATTCAATATCTAATCCAAGCACAACTGCTAAAAACAGGTGTTTTAAATAAATTTTAAAAGGACAATAGCTTATACCAAGTTAAACCAAACAATGGATATTCACTGAATAACTAAATCATTTCCAGATAGGATGGTATACTGAGGAATCAATCACTATATGTAAGTTTGTCTGGTTTTGGTTTTCTAATTTTTGCAGAGGCAAAAGATATTTGGTTCTACTAATTAATGTGTTTTATGCCACAATGAAGAAAATGTATTATGAGAAAGAATGTATTTCTAAAATGTCTGAAATTTTTAAGTTTGCTAATCTAAACTACAACAGGATAGTAATATATAATAGTTCATAATTGCCTGTTTTGTAGTTTTCACTGGAAAACAAAGATTAAATAGTTTTAAAGATTGGAAGAAGATCTAAGACTACAAAATGAACCAAAGAGAAAATATCAGAACACATAGTATTAAGCATAAATTAACTCTACACAAACTGTGTGATTTGGTGCTAAAAGAATGCAGGCAGCATCATAGGCTCCCTTTTATAAGGTAAGAAACAGTGGAGCATCCAGGAGAGGTTTCCCCTACTGTGGGAGGATTTACTGTAACTTATTGTTTTCCAAACTGTGGTCATAGAATAGTGGTAAGTTATGATTAATATTTATTTGAATAAAAATACACATTATCTATATGCTTATATAGATCAATGGATAATATATACCTTCAGTTTTATCTGTAATTTGTAGATAGGTAAAACAGACACATTATATATTAAAAAAAGAATACTTTTGTACAGTGTAAAATAGAGTGCACTCATAACTTAAAATAGGAAATACATGTCAGTTTATTAAACTTTTATTTCAGTTACTTAAATGGTTTTATTAATCTTAAATGGTAGGTGTGTGCTGGGCCATAAAATACACTATATTTCTTACTATGAAATGACCCTACGTGTCTGAAAGCCTCTGCTCTTATACCACAGTAGACTGAACAACAAAAGGGTCTATGCAACTAGCTGAAAAGGCCAGAATAAGAATAATCACCCTTTCTGTCCCACAAACACAGCGATAACTTCTCAAGGCCAGGCTGTTATCACTCTTTGATAGGCTCATACTTTGTCACTTTGCTTCTCAGATTTGCAGTCAGGCAGTAAACTTTGCTTAAAAGACCTCCCCCCATTTCTTACAACTACTTGCAAGCCTGGAAATTATGATGAGGTATCACCTCACAGCTGTCAGAATGGCTATCATCAAAAGTCTATAACTAAAAAATATCAGAGATGATGTAGAGAAAAGGGAACCTTCCTATACTGTTGTTAGGAATGTAAATTGGTGCAGCCACTATGGAAAACAGTATGGAAGAAGTTCCTTAAAGAAACTAAAAACCGAACCGTCATACAATTCCGCAATTCCACTCCTGGGTATACATCCCAGGAAAAAATGAAAACACTAAGTCAAAAAGATATGTACTCAAATGTTAACAGCAGAACTATTTACAATAGCCAAGACATGGAAACAACTAAAGTGCCCATCAGCAGACAACCGGTTTAAGAAGGTGTGTGTGTGTGTGTACACAATGGAATATTAATCAGCCATAAAAAAGAATGAAATAATACCATTTGCAGCAACATGTATGGACCTAGAGAATATCATACTAACTGAAGTCAGGCAGAGAAAGACAACACTTTTATGTGGAATCTAAAAAATAATACAAATGAATCTATATGCAAAACAGAAACAGAGTCACAGACATAGAAAACAAATTTATGGTTACCAAAGGAGAAAGGGAGGAAGGAGAGGGATAAATTAGGAGTATGGGATTAACAAATACAAACTACTATACATAAAATAATCAAGTGACAAGGATTTACTATATAGCACAGGGAATTATATTCAGTATCTTTTAATAACCTACAGTGGAAAATAATCTGGAAAAAATATACATACAACTAAATCACTTTGCTGGACATCTGAAATTAGCAAAATATTGTAAATCTACTGTACTTCAATTAAAAAACGAAAAGGTAAAGAAAGGTTTTTCTTTACCTTTAAATAATGTGCATGGGAAACAAAGATTGTGTTTTATCAAAATAATTTCCTGTGCTTCACGTTGCCTTTTCATGTCTTAGATCATTTTGAAAAAACATAACTCAGTTTTCTCTATTGAAAGAGCTAAGACTTCTTACAACTGTTATAACTTTATTTGCCTTTGAAATCTTTTCATTATCATTTTGGCTAAATGGATAACTAAGTGTTATTTCACAGTGACCTATTATCCTACTTAATCAACTGTTTTAAAACTTTTCAGTATTTTTGAAGAACTTCCCAAAATTCAAATTCTAAACAGTCTGATTTTGACCTAACTTGGGATTTTTAAGAGGTTCCCTAGAATATCTCAAAAGATTTGTTCTCTTTCCTTATAAAAGGGAAATATTAAACTAATTAGGCTTATTTAGTTGTCAAATTACATGAGAAGCATTATCAAGTAAGTGATGATAAACCTTCTTACGTTATCTTGTACGTGTATATGTTATTACTGTAAATGTTCTAGAAACTATGAAATTCCAAAAAATTTGGTATGTTCTGGTATAATGTTATTACTTGTCATTCTAGTTGCTATATTAAAACACATGTCACAAAATTCAATTTCTTTGTCAGCTGCATAGTGCACTCTCATCAAATCTTTAACCATAAACATTTTTAACTGTTTTTAAAAATTTGCCAACAGTTACCTTACTCTGATGCTTTTAGTGTTCCTGTAAAAGCATTTCACCTTCAGAGAGAGTCATATAAAGGACTCTGATAAGTATTCTAGAATACAGGTTTCTGGTAACTTTAAAATCATAGCATTGAACTGAGTAAGAATTTGCATAACAACTCCAATAGAGAAACTGATGGCTTCATCAGACTGCTGACAAAAGATCAATATTAACAAGAATTAAATAAATAGGACTAAATAAACTGAGGATGATGATTATAATATTTACTACTTTATGTTTAAAACATTGCCTTCTTTAATGTTTTGTTTTCCTATATTTAGGGAAAATTTTTTTATTTTCACTTGAACTACCTAAGACCTACAGCAATTTGCTAAAATATACCTTTGTAAGCAAGGATGAAATATTTATCTTTTTCTCCCTACCTGATCCCTTCAGAATTTAGAAATGCTCAGTGAATT